>NC_091754.1:26399404-26501904 GCF_043380555.1 Nothobranchius furzeri | reverse complement strand
GGGTGGGGAGAAGGAGGGGACAGAACAGAAGGATACGGGGCATGGAAATATGGGATGGGTTGATGCAGGAGAAGGGACAGAGCATCATCCAGTTGGCCACAGTGGCCTATCACCAAGACATTGTCAGGCAGACAATGGGCTTATCAGCCTCCCTTTCACACCAGTCTGATTAACTGGGAGGAATGGGAGAAGAGGAGTGAAGGAGAAAGGGTACGTCCTTGTACCAGCCCAGTAAATGTCACAGAACGGGCCAGGCACCCAAATCAGGCTCAGCCCAAAAGCCTCAGTAAAACCTGTATGATTCCTCCTGATGTGTGTGATGGTGGAGGCTCACCCGCAATAAATCTACCACCTCTCCAAATGGACCTCACTTAGCAGATTAGCAACGGCGTGATAAGCCCGTTTGAGCATCCGTGGATAAATCAGTCTTAGAAACAAAGTCCAGCAACAAACAGAGAGAAAAGTCAATGTTAAAGTTAAAGTTCAGATGTGTGTGGGGGTGGGGAAGGGGGGTGGGGGGGGGGGCTGCGGATAATTGAAATCTTACCATGTTTCCACCATAGGAGTTCATGGGAGGGAGAAAAGTGACCGGGAGGCACAATGTCCCGGTCCTGTCAGCCGTTGTGTCTGCATAGAAAATTAGCCCTTTCTGGGCTTCGCTAAAGTCTAGTTTATGCTTCTGCGTCAGCTCCACGAGCGAGAGACGCACGCGCATTGACAGAGACCTTTTACCTTCGGACTTCTCCGACAGATGTTTAGAAAAGTGGGCTCGACTTCGTCCGTCCGTCCTTGCAAGCACGTTGAAGAGTCCTCTCAACGACAGATAACGGCGTTGTGTATCTCCGTACCAATGCAGACGGAGAAGCATAAACTAGGCTTAAGACATCAGCATATTGCAGAAGAATCGCCATTTTTGACAACGCTCTATGAGACCACAAAGCATGTTGGGGGGGATTCCCGCTTAACTTTTTGGTGTTGAATGTTTGGAAATTTTCTTTTCCTTCTGTTCCGCTTTGTTGCGTCCACCGCTAGGGGGCAGTATTTAATAAGAGAACGTAGGTAAGAGAGAAAGGAGAAGTGCTTGAGTGAGACAGTTGCCTGACTTCTAAAGCAGATTAAAATAAAGCCTGGAAAAGGAATTCTGCCTATTTGTGCTACTTCCTGGTACAACGTCTGCCATAACACGCTTCAGCAACAACTCTTACTCTTTTACTAGTCTGCTGATGTCATTTCCTGCTAAGTTGCAACCAATCTGCATGAGTTGACCACAAGACTCGCTCAGCGACTCTACTGGACCATTTTCAGGTACATGCCTCGGTTCGGTTACCCTGTTGGTTCCTGAAATGATCCGGGGAAATGGAGATGCGTGCATTTGATGCTGATTTGCTGGTTCTGAGCAACATTACACCTCATACCATTCTCCGTCTCACTAACCTTAGTTACACCATACATTTAGTGTTAAAGTTAGTCTAGTTTAATTTGTTATCGTCGTCATCTTCCTCCGCTTATCCGGGTCCGGGTCGCGAGGGCAGCATCCCAGCTAGGGAGCTCCAGACCGTCCTCTCCCCGGCCACCTCCACCAGCTTCTCCGGCAGGACCCCAAGGCGTTCCCGGACCAGATTGGAGATGTAACCTCTCCAACGTGTTCTGGGTCGACCCGGGGGCCTCCTACCAGCAGGATATGCCCGAAACACCTCCCCAGGGAGGCGTCCAGGAGGCATCCTGACCAGACCACCTCAACTGACTCCTTTCGATCCGGAGGAGCAGCGGTTCTACTCCGAGTCCCTCCCGAATGTCCGAGCTCCTCACCGTATCTCTAAGGCTGAGCCCGGCCACCCTGAGGAAACTCATTTCGGCCGCTTGTATCCGCGATCTCGTTCTTTCGGTCATTACCCAAAGCTCATGACCATAGGTGAGGATTGGGATGTAGATCGACCGGTAAATCGAGAGCCTGGCTTTCTGGCTCAGCTCCCTCTTCACCACGACAGATCGGCTCAGCGCCCGCATCACTGCAGATGCTGAGCCAATCCGCCTGTCGATCTCCCGATCCCTCTTACCCTCACTCGTGAACAAGACCCCAAGATACTTAAACTCCTCCACTTGAGGTAGTAATAATTTTTTTAACTTTTAAACTCGACTCTCTCTTCTGTTGTCCCTGAGTGAATATGAAGCTGTTATCTAATCCCTGCAATAAAAAGTTGAAATCTTCTGGTTTAAAATAACCTCACTGATCCATAAGGTTGATTTCACATTTGCTATGGAATCATTTGTCTTATGGCTTATTAAATAACATGTAATTTAGATCATTACGTAAGTATAATGACATTATGGAATAGATTTTTTGTGAGTGTTACAAGTTTTTAGCTACTAGATCCAACTAATGCTGCACACCAGCAGCACTTTTCAAGCTTTGTGAGAGCTGAAACAACAAATTAGCAAAAGCAGGCTTCAGCAAAATTGTTCAGGACATTGTGCAATTAGTCTCCCTGGATATTGATCCTGGCTTGTTTGTTTACTTACTTAGTGCTTCCCAATTGTGTGGCATTAGTAGCTATCTGTCAGATAGAGGGAGAGGGGGCAGAAGGTGATGGAGTGAATGGGAAAACAATTTCCAACATGCACAGTGAGATGAAAAGGTGAATGACAAAACGTCAGAGTAGAGACTTTGTGTGACATATGGAGGAAACAAATAAAGACCCAAAGAGCTTGAAATGTTCATCAAAGTAAAGCTTTTGTGGGAAAAGTGATAAAAAATCCTGTATAAAAGCCGAGGTTCTTGTTCCAAAATGACACCAGTTTAGAGAGGAATGTTATGAAAACCTTCGCTTACAGCAACAAGTGGTTTTAGTCTTCTTGTTTTTCATTTCCTTTTTTTTAGACGAAACTTTTTTCTTTTTGCAGTAATTAGAGAGCAGACCAGGTGGAAGTACACAACTCGAGAGGCCAGCGCTTCCTCGCCCTCTCCTCCACAGGAAGATGGGAAGAGGGATGAAGATGTGCGGGAGGGTAGAAGAGGGTGAACGTGACTGGAGAGAAGAGAGTGGCAGAAGAATACGAGTAAAAAACGAAAAGGGAGGGGTGGAAGCAGCAGCAAGGCTTGGGAGCATATTGGGTCAAAGAAAATAAAACGTGTCATTTAGCCAAAGAAAGAAGATGAGAGTGGAGCACCCGGTGAGTGGTGGGGGCTGGAGCTGGTATGGCCGGGCGAGGTGAAGGGGATGTAGAGGCTGGGTTAGCTGTTAAATAAGGTTGGGGTCATAAGAGAGGGGGAGGATGCCCACCGTGATACAAATGAGGGTCTGAAGACAGGAGGGGGGCCACCCACGGTACAACATGGCCAACAAAGGTGCTTCTGTCTTGGCCTCCCTCCTCCACAGACCTCCTTGAGTGGACAGGATTCCATTAGCAAGCTGCAGAACCTGGGGTCTATTCAACCGCCCGTCCAGACCTGAGTGCTCACAAGAACGCACGAGCACACACTTGCTCACAGTCATGCACACACACACACACACACACACACACACGCACACACACACACACACACACACACACACACACACACACACACACACAACAGTGCTAATTAATCCTCAGATTACCCTGCCAATTATTACCACACTTGTACTAATTAGAAATTATTTAAAGCATTTCCCAATTAGCATTTACTTGCTCAGTTGGGCAAGAGTCTGCCTCAATAATCCAACTGGTTTTATAGCAAGAGCAAAACACACACACACACACACACAACAATAAACAGTTAGCTCATTTGTACACACATGCATGTGAACACACACAAATGCTCAGATTTGTGGATCTGACTGTGGTAATCAGGCTATCTCAACGAGCCCAAGGGAGAGGATGGAGGACAGGGTGGGATTGGGGGTGGCGGGTGAGGATGGGCAGGAGGAAGAAGAAAGGGAAAGAAATAAAACAACAAAAGATATGTTCCTTTAGTGGAGCAGCAGTACTGTAGGTCGCTCTTGTTAGGGCTGGGGACAGTGATTAGGAGAGGCCACAATGAGACCTGCCAGGGAGCACATGCCAATTAGGTTACCAGGAGAGCCATGGGCCCTTATTGCTATGGGAAACCCTTTAGCCCACACGCACGCACGCACGCACGCACGCACGCACGCACACACACACACACACACACACACACACACACACACACACACACACACACACACACACACACACACACCTTCATATGTACCTGTACATATATATATATATATATATATATATATATATATATATATATATACCTCCTTGATGGGAAAAGAAAAAAACTGGTGGAAACAAGGTGATAACTACAGCCAATGGTGAGTGAAAAAAGCAAAAAGTAATAAAGTTTATTCATAGCACTCATCACAGAAAGAAAGATCACAAAGTGCTTCACAAAGAACAACAAAACAAATCATAGTCATAAAATTATCATAAAAACAAAACAACCAAATACAAAACAAGGATGAAAGATTTTAAAAGTTTAAATAAAGGGGAAAAGCCATAAAATTATAAAATGATTATAAATGAAACTACAAATTTTCATAAAAGAACATAAACAGAAATATCATTAAAAGTTATTTTTCTAATGAAATAAAAATGAAAGATTTAGGCAAAGGCAGCTTTAAATAAACGGGTCGTCAGCTGTATTTTGAAGGGTGCCCAGACTGTCAATACTACATAAGGATAAAGGAAGATCATTCCAAAGTCAGGGGGCAACAGCCTGGAAAGAACGATCACCTCGACTTTTATATCTGGTCTTTGGAACTTCTAGAAGGTTCTGGTGGGTGGACCTGAGGGCTTGGGTTGGAGCATAAGGCTTAACAGTTCAGTAATATATGGTGGAGCTTGAGATTTCCACAGTTAGCGGGTAACCAGTGCAGAGACATCAGAATAGGTGTGATGTGAGCACTTCTGTTTGCTCCAGTTAGGAGCCTCGCTGCAGAGTTCTGGACCAACTGAAGGCGGTCAAGTGCTTTTTATTAAAACATGTGAAGTAGGTGTTACAGTAATCTAGCCCTTTGATGCATGAATTATGAAATCTTCAACCATGATTTTTTTAACAATTTTTTTCATTCGTCTTTAGGTGTGAATGAAACAAATTTCAACAAATATTTTTTGTAAAATTTTATAATTTACAAATAATTTATTACATGTCCACCTCAGTGGACAGCGTGCATTCTGAGCATGAACTATGTTGGCTTGACTTACTGAAGTCCAAATGGAGGGGCTCAAATGCAATAAAGTCTTCAACAGCTGTGCTTAATAGCAAAAACAAATAAATAACACTTTTGAGTACCTGTCCACTGCAGTGACCATTATGTATCAAAGGGCTAGAAAGGCATGGATAACCATTTAAAGAAAGAAGCTGAAATAAAAAGATCAACTATGGATAAAAAGAGGCCTCTTAAAAGTCAATACACCCTTAAAAATACCAAACACAAGTGTGATTTCAGGCGGGATTATTAGCTGGCAGAATTACAGGCTCATCCATGAGTGACATGTAAGCAGCAGCTCAAATATTTACAGCACTCATATTTGCTCAACCACGATGTTATCTCGTCTCGGTGTAATACTCAAATCTTTTGTTCTGACGTGCACAGCAGACATTCGCTGCAGATGCAATAACCAGGAGGGAAGATAGCGGCGTTGTCCCGGGAAAGTAGTGACATGACCCGCGCAGACACGGAGGGAAGACTCACGCTGGAATATTTACACTGATGTGATAATGACTGAGATGTTGATTAATGTGCACTCTCCTTGTTATTAAATAAACAGGGTGAATACACAAAATATATTGAATAAATTAGAGCCCAAACTGATCTCCACTGCAGCATCCAGCTCATTGAAATGCACGAGGAAACAATGTTCTGATTGCGACAAGAGTGACTTATTAAGCCATGTTTGTCCCCAGCCAGAGCACCACTCCCTGCATGCCACCCCTCCCCTTTTCTACTCACCCCTCCAAAAAAAAAAGAAAAAAACACTTACCCCTCATGCTTGCCACACACTCGACAACAAATGCCTCCCTGCTGCACACTCTTTGGCTAAAAGCTCCCTGACATAACTTCAACTATCCCCCATGGACATCACCAGCAAACCCTCGTTTCACCTCTTTGCCCCCTCTCCTCCTCCCCAGCAACCCCCCCTTTATCCTTCCACCTCCTCCCCTTCTCCTGCTCCTCTGCTGGGATCTGTGTCATCATTTTAATTAATTTCTAATCAGGCGAGAGTAAACTAATCAGGCGAGAGTAAACTAATCAGGCGAGAGTAAACTACTCAGATGAGAGTAAACTAATCAGGCGAGAGTAAACTAATCAGGGGAGGCGTTAAACAATGACAGCTCTGCCTGCTCAGCCTCACACTGGGAGTCGCCTCGGCTGCTCAGCATGCTGAGAGGAACCACGCGCTGATAAACAGCTCAGAGCAGCAGACAGGGATATCTCCACTCATCTCATCTCCCATACATGTGAATATGCACACACATACAGTCGTGGACGAGACTTTTGATTAAATTAACATTAATTTTTTATTTGTATCGCTGCCTTTATGGTCGCCGTTGTTGCAGCGTTAACGACACAAAGGCTTGTGAGTGAATGAGCACATCAGGTTCACGGACGTGTGATGGAAATGCATGTAAATGATCAGAATGGACAAATAAATAGCCTAACCCCCTCTGAATGGAGCAGTACGTATGTGCTTAGAAAGGGTTGCACAAAGACCGCAGTTATCTGTAGGCGGCCAGATCTCTCCACCAAGGCTGAGCCATTCTGAAAAACAGACAGACGGAGGCAGAAAGGAGAGAGAGAGACAGACAGAGAGCACTTTTAGGCAATGCGCTAACCAAGAGCACGTAACAAGCAAGCGTTGATTAACCTCTTCCGGGCTTACCTTGTGCCTCAAACCTTGAACCAACATAAGCTAATCATAATTGGCAAACTCTGACTATATGATTAAATCACAATGACGCTGATGACAGATGATGACAAATAATTAAGTTAATGACCACTATCACTTGGTTGCTGGCAGGAAATTTTGCAGTAGCACTTTGAGTCTGATCTAAGTGCATGATTGGCATCTGATGAAGCCTTCTGTTTTAACCTGGACACTTGGAGAAAGACAGAGGGATTGAGTGTGCTCATGTCTGGTTAAATCTGTGAGAAGTGACCTAAAACTAAATAAACTAGTTGAACTGTTGCAGAAAAACTTGTTTTTAACTATGATAATCTAATAATTGTGTTCGTTATACAATCCTAAACTAAACTAAAAACAAAACTAGAGGTCTGTGGTGTCCAAAATGGCTTGTTGTAAACTAGATTTTTTTAAAGTGTGCTTTTGAGAGCATCAAATAGGGTTGAAATTGATTCGTTAACTCATATTTGAAAGTCGTTTGCACCACAATGGTTATTCTGTGAAATTGTACGTCCAGATTATCCATCATCAACTCACTGACTCCACAGAAATATCAGCTGTTGGTCCCCGAGACCCAGACATCATTAGATTATAGCTGATTGGTTTTCCAGTCTGTTGCGGTTCGTCAAGGTGTCACAAAGGAAGAGGCTTTTATGTGTCTCATCAAAGATTTGTAACTGAACCTGATTTCTCCTCCTGCAGACTCCATGGCAACCGATGACCATCCAACTAATGACCACAGACCAGGGGCTTAGTTACGTGACACACAAGCACGGAGGTGCACGGCTGCACTGAGAGCAAAAGCACACACGTTAGCATCAGTCAACTCTCATCGAAACTTTGCGTGAAGTCACGCGAACATCGAGGCACAAGGCCGCGGCAAAATCAAAGTTTAAATGACGTGCAGTGCTGGAAATGAGGATACTTTAGAAATAAATTACAGCGACAGAGTGTGTTTGAAAAGATTTTTTTACACCCCCCCCCCCACACACACACACACACACACACACACACACACACCTCCCCATCACCCCCTCCTTCATGGCCCTCATTGCCAAGTATTAGATTCCCATGCCAACCGCTTCCCTGGGATAGAATAAGGATTGCGGAGGTGGGAAAGCTGAAACCCTTCCATAACATGTCAAACAACGCTGGAATCCAAAACGCAAGGGGGGGAGAGAAAGAGGGTTAGAGGCAGATTTTCTATGGGGAGAAAGAAACTGTCACATCATCAGATTGGTTATTCTAAGTGGAGGGATGTGGGTATGGGGGCGGGGAGTGAGGGGCGGGGTGGCAGCGGCTTGGGCTGGCAGAAGCTGGCACGGATACACGATGGCGGTATTTCCACTAAAATAATCAGCCCCCAGGCAACGGAAGGGGGTGGGGAGTGTTGTGTGTTTAGTTGGGGGGGTGAGGATAGAGGTTAGAGATTGTTGGGGTAGGAGAAAGAGACATGAGAGAGGATACAAGGAAGAAGGGAGAAAGAAAATCTGGGAAGCTAACCAAGGAAATCCTGCTTCTCAGATATGCAGCTGTGGAATTAAAATTGGTATAAAAAACACGAGAACAAAAATATACTTCACACTTCACAAGCCTATTGAAGGGTGAACAGGAGAGGGGTGGGGGTGGGGGTGAGGGGGGGTGTGCCACTTTATGCTGGCACTAATACCTCAGGCATAAGGGGTAAACAGCTATTCTCCTCACTTCACTTTGTCTGCTGCAGTGGTTTCAGGGTGAGTGTGAGTAAGTGTGGAGCCTGCAGGGAGCTCATCAGGCTACGGGGCAAGCTCAAGACGGGAAACAAGAGCTTGTCAAAGAGCAAGCAGCACAAAAATGCCCCATGAAACTATTTGGACACCTCTATGTTCCCTCCAGCACATCTCCACGCAACAGTGAGGCGTTGATTCATGATTAAACGAGCGTGATCGTCACTCAAATTCAATAATAACAAGCCTCACAATCAAAAGAGCTGTAAATATACAGCGCCTCGACTTCAGGCCAGGATTAGGCCTTTCTGAGTGCACATTTATGTTGATGTGCTACATTACAGAACAAAGAAATATCAGAATCAGAAACAACCGTGCAAGCACACAGATAAATGACATATCAATTCATTATAGGAAAACCTGCTGTACAGATAAATCTGTGTTTGGATGAGAAATGGTTAAAAGAGGGTGAAATTCTGCAGAGGAAACTAAACTGAACCAGGATCTGCCATACGTGCATTAAGGAAGAAATTTAAAGATAAACATTTCACTCAGCAAAACGACACAGCTTCAAATGAAAAACTAATTATTAGCTACGAGCTCTGAGAGCCGCGTTATCAAATCCAGCCTACTGGAGTGTGACGCCTCTAAAATAATACAATCATCAACCATAATGAGTGAGTTAAGAAGTTTCTCTTATTGCATGCAGAGTAGATGGTTGCAGCTGAGCATTGTGCCATTTCATCAGTGCAGAGACTTGATCTTAATACAAATCTCTATGTAATACAGGCCTATTCATGCAACTTCTACTTCAATTAGGACGCGCGTTCTGGTAGAGATATTCAATTAAAACAGCTTCTTTAGTTTTATCAGGAAATGATTTGGCTGAATGTAAATAATCATTTCAAAATACTTGATAAACTAATATTACTGGTAGTTTTGCTGTGACCAGTTTGGGTTGAGGCACAGGGTTTGACCACAAATCTAATTACTCACTCGTAACGACAAACACGGAAGAAGACGGAAGAGGAAAAGTACTTTATTCAGCATGCGTCCTTTTGTCGGGAGTATTCTCGGCTGAATTTATAGTCTTCAATTTCGTTTCTCCGACATTCTCTCTGTCTGACCATCCAAGTCCTCTCCTGAGACAGATGAGTGGAAGCAGACTTCCACAGAGAGCTATCAGGATTAGGATAATTAATATCATCTCATTTCACTGTGATCCTCTCCGCGGCCCGCTGCACACACAAGGACAGGATGTAGTGAATACTGTGGCAAGAGCATCCCGTCGGCTGTCAATCTAGTCCGAAAAGCATCCTCCCCACACACACACACACACACATGGTGAATGCACACACACCCTCCACAGTGCTAAATTGCAGTTTGAGAGACGACAGGGGAAAGGCTGCTGTGGCGGCGGCGGTGGAGGAGAGGTGGGGGCTGGCTGCGAGGCCCACGGGACGCCATACAATGGAGCGTGCGGCTGACCAGCGTTCAGGTGAAATTGAATTGGAAATCTTCCACAGCTGGTTAGCATAACAAAGGACCTCGTGGCTTTAGACAAAAGCTGCTTCTCTAATGCACAAAATCAATCTCTCTACAGGCTAGGCGCATTGTTCCCTCCCGCCATACAGGTGTTCCTTCAATGGTCCTTAATCAAAAGTGTCAAAACAAAGTTAGGAGTTATCTCTGCTCCTCCGCATCTGCTCCTCCAGAGCAGGAAGGAGGAAGAGAGGCCGGGCGCTCAGGGTGGCAAACAGCTGAGAGAACGCGTGGATGCAGAATGCATCCAGTTCATCGTGTGCCAAAGTCAGCTGCTGGTACAAAGTTGAGGCACAGAGAAATATTTTCCACCACACTCTGAGAAGCTGGGATCCTGCAATCTGATCAGTAAACAGATTGAGTCAAAAACAAGACAGGCTCGACATTTTCAAAGCAGATTCAAGTAACATCTAACAAGTCATAAAGACTTGTAAACATTTCTGATGGTTGTTTTTAATCTCAAGGCCAGATTAGTGACAGTAGTAATGTTTCTCCCTGAAGGTTGTTTAACACTTGACCCGCAGGCCTTGACTTGTTCAGAATAACTCAAGAATAGTTAAAACCCTAAATGCACCTGAGGTCATGACCTTTCAGACTGACTCACGTTCATCTGCTCCAGAGAGATAGAATCCCTGCTCTGTCGGAATCACAACAAAGCAGGAACGAACAGGTGAACAAGCAGAAGCTTACATAACAGCACAAATTTGTGTGAAACCCCCCCCCCCCCCATTTAACCAGCGCTGAGCAACACTAGGCTGGATTTTAGGGCTTTTTAATCCTGAATAGGGGAAAATTTCAATAACAGCTCCGTCTGTGGATTATTACCTAAATAATAACATAAATTATCTGTAGACTAATCCCATCTCCTAATAAGTAGCATCGTGCACTAAACGCCTCCACTTTGACAGCAGCTAGAGGAAGATCCACCAGTAATGCGAACGTTCCCCCTAGACTTCGTCTCACGGTTTTTAATGTCAGCAGAGTGGCAGGGAAATTATTGAGTAATGCACTTTTAAAAGACATTTCACAGATGTTACTGTCAGCTGATAAAATGTTCTAGTAAGAAATGTATATTCGTTCAAAGTGAATTAGAATTTATCAGATGTCATGTCTGTTTTAGTATAACAACAATCTAGTTTTCAATAAAATGAAATGATAGAACACTATAGAGAGTAAACCAATTTCATGGTTTATTTATATTATATTTAAGCAGCATAACTACTGTAATTACAATTACGGTCAGTTAGTTATTATAGGATAACTGTTTTTACGTTTCTTATTTTGTTACAAGAAATTAAAGTAGCAAAAATATATTGACACTACAAAGAAATACTGATCATTAAAAAAATTCAAAAAACACTTTTTAACCCTTCCACTGTCTTTATGGGTGACCCAGCGAGGAAAGTTGACTATTGAGCAGGATTGATGGTTTATCCCTTGAGGTCCTCATGGCAGGGGTGAGGTGGTGCTCACTCCTCACCCCTGCCACATGGACCCAAGGGATAAACCATCAACCCTGCTCAATGGTCAACTTTCCTTGCGGGGTCACACCCATTAGGACAGTGGAAGGGTTAAAAAAGGTCACTCTGAAGTGATTCCTCTAAAATCAAAACTGTTTCAGAGTAATTTGATTTCTCATTTATGTATTTTTAGTCTCCAGCAGTCATTGGATAAAAGGCGGGGGACACCACAGTCCATCGCGTGGACAAACCGAGACAAACAACCAGTCACACGTACACATAGAGACAATTTAGAGTCTCCAATTAACTCGTTATCTGCCAGCTGTTTCCTGGCTGCTAGCGTTTTTGAGTATTTTTACTGTTTTTTGAAGAGTCACAGAATGTTGTGTTCTATGATGCCAACACCAAAACTACCAAAACAAAGAGCAGATTCACTTCTTATGTTAGGAAGAATACGCATGTTTCTAGAGTTATCCATTCTTTCATAACCCGTTGTCAAATTGTGAGCGGCAGAAGCTTTTTCGATTAGCACCTCACTTTTTTCACATCAGCGGCCCAAAATGATCTCCTAATTCATGGATTTTCTGCTTCCTGATTACGTGACGTGTGACATATGTGGGTGAAGATCAGCTTTAAAGTCATGATGTTTGTTCTCATGGTGGGGGGGCTTGTTCAAACGACCGCCCTGTAAAAAAATGCAATTGGCAGTAAATGAGTTAACCCAACACCAGTGGCGTTTCTAGGATTTCCTGAGTTTAGAGTTGTCAAGGGGCCCCAATACTTACAGTATTATTCCAACATCCTTGCACAAGATTTAATGCTGAAAATTCCCCTTTGGCTCATTAGCACAACTAGTGTTTGGACTTGAAATTGCATTCACCTATAATCTGATCATTGCGCAAAGGACAGATTAGGGACAGGACAGGGGCAATTCAGGGGACCAATCAGTTTTCAGCAGAGGCCAATACCCCTGTGGCCCCACCCCTAGAAATGCCAATGCCTCCCATGCATGGTTTTGGTCTGCTGGAGGAAGCTTGAGTAGAAAAACAAGTCATGCAAAGAAGAGGTGGATGCCTCAGCTGTTGATGTAGGGGCAGTTTTGAGTCAACGCAGCTGTGATGACAAGGTTCACCCATGTGCTTTCTTTTCAAAGACTCTGTCCCCTACTGAGCAAAATTACAACAACAGCAACCGGGAACTCTTGGCGGTCAAGGTCACCCTGGAGGAGTGGAGGCATTGGCTGGAAGGAGCTGTTACACTCTTCCTGGTCTAGATCGACCGTCAGAAATTGGAGTATCTAAAAACAGCCAAGCGCCTCAACATCCGTCAAGTCAGGTGGGTCTTGTTTTTTAGCCGTTTCGATTTTACCTTGTCTTACAGGCCTAGCTCAACGAACACCAAACCTGATGCACTGTCTAAAGCCATGGAACCGCAGGCACCAAAGTCCGACACTCCCACAGACACCAAGGTCCTTCCTGAGGGGGTCCTGCTGGGTAACTCCCGTCTAGCTTTGGAAAACAGATTCAAAGAGGCTGGACATCTCCACCCGGCATCCCCTCAGTGCCCCCTTGACCGACTGTACGCCCCTGACCACCTGCGGACGGAGGTATTACTGTTCTGCCACAACTCTAGCCTTTATGGTCATCCAGGCATTTCCAGGACGGTCAACGTGGTCAGGAGCGGGTTCTGGTGGCCCACCTTGCTCAAAGACTCCCGGGAGTTTGTCATGGCCTGTTCCGATTGCGCCCAAGCTAAGGCCTCTCATAGGCCCCCTGCTGGCCTCCTCCGACCACTGCCCATTCCTCATCGACCCTGGTCTCATACCAGCATGGATTTCATCACCGGTCTTCCCTCTTCCAACAGCTTGTAATGGAAAAACTTATGTTATTAATTCTTGATCATGGACTCAATCAACTGAATGTAAATGTATTGCTCTATGCCTCTCTGCACAGATACACACCCACACACTGTTCTTCTCATACACACACACACACACACACACACACACACACACACACACACACACACACACACACACACACACACACACACACACACACACACTTGTATCCATACACACACTGACTCTCCTCTCTATAAATAAAGCCTGTGAACAGATATTCGAGGCATTTGCTTCGGCATCTTGCCACAGTTGTAACTGTTTGACTTGTCCGCTCATTGTCTCTTTCTCTCTTCACTATAGGTTATTGATAAACATACTGATAAGATCCATGACACAGCTTTACTCACCATAGTCGACCGTTTCTCTAAGATGATTCACCTGGCCCACCTCAAAAAGCTCCCCACTGCCTCAGACATGGCGGGCATCCTGGCACGTGAGGTCTTCCGTCTCCATGGTCTGCCACAGGACATCATCTCGAACAGGGGGCTCAGTTCGTGTGCAGATCTTCAAGGACTTTTTGTGCCCATCTAGGCATTCAGGTGAGCCTCTCCTCTGGCTTTCAACCAAAGTCGGACAGACAAACCGAAAGGCACAACCACAAGGTGGAAACCAAGCTCCAGCTCTTGTGCCAAAACGATGCCCGGACCTAGTCCCAAAACCTGCCATGGGTGGAACATGCCGTAATCTCCCTCCCCGCCTCTGCTACAGGTCTGTGCCCCTTCTACACTGTCTATGGTTTTCAACCCTTTGTGTTCGCCCTCCAGGAATCCCTGGCCAGAGTCCCCTCTGCCTGTGCTGCCGCCCTCAGGTGTTGCCATGCCTGGTGCCATCTCCTCCAGGCCTCAACTGTTTATGCCCGCTCAGCCAACAGGCGGCACGTTCCTACCCCCATGTATGGACCAGGTCAGAAGGTGTGGCTGTCTACGGCTGACGTCCCACTTAAGGTGGATTGCAGGAAGCTGGCTCCCCGATTTATCGGCCCCTTCCCGATTTCCAAGGTCCTTAACCCCGTGGCTGTCCGTCTCCTCCTTCCTGGTGCCTTGAGGGTCCATCACTCTTTCCATGTCTCCAGGGTTAAACCCGTGGTGTCCTCGTCTCTGGTGCCCGCTCTCTATAAAACACCTGGACCAACACCAAGACAGTGCCAGATTATTGAATGCCTAAAACAAGTAAATTCTCCAGCATTTCTATATTGCCTGAACCATGTATCCTGACCTTGTTTTGTCTCACAGACCTTCCACCTTGCCTCGCCCGTTTGGATCCTGTTGCTCTGATTACAAGCCTGCCTGGTATACGGACCTTGGATCGCCTTCTCAACCTCGCCTCCTGTCTGCTCCCTGTCAGTGACTCTGCCTCTCAATCTACCTGGTTTACTGAACGCCGACCCTTCTCTGGATTTTGCCTCTCGCCTTTTCCCTTGGATTCATGATGGATCTCTCTGGCTCTGACCCACGCCTCCTCGCCACCCTGCCTCAGCCTCAGCCCCATCAGTCTCTGGTAATGCTACATCTCTGTAAATAAAAGACTTAAAGCACTTACTGTTCTGGTTGTCCTCACGGGTCTCCAAGTCATAAGAGTTATGTTATATTTTTTATCTAAAAGAGAACAAACAGTAGCAGTAGCTGACACTAGTAAACAAGACATTGATTACTACTGTACAATTCAACTTTACCAGAAATCCAAGCACTTTTAAACCCATAACTTAAATAACAAACATAGTTTTATTATATTAAAAAGTAGCAACTTCAGTGAAATTTATAGAGCAATTTTCTTACAAATCTTTAATAAATTCAAATTAATTTGTCAACTATTGCAGCCAAGCTGGAATCCTAAGGGAACAATACTGGTTAAAACATTTCATCACATTAGTCTTTAATAAACAACAGATAATAAAAAGATAACATTTTTTATTGATCACATTCGTCTTCTGTATTTATTTTGGCATGCATTTTGTTTCAATGATGAATTAGAATTATGGTCCTAGATATTATAATAATTACTTGATCTGCAGCTTTCTCTTCCCTCCATTTCCTACACCATCCAGCAGCTCAATGTCTCAGCTGCTCTGGCCCTTGGGAGGATTCATGCAGACCAGTTGCTTAAAAATCACTTAGTAGAGAACATAAACAAAGCTGTTAGCCTTTGGCTTACCCATGGGATAGAAGAGGGCTGGAGGGGGGTTGTTGACAGAGGGGATTGTTTGAAGAAGACGTTCAGTTCAGTTCAGTTCAGTTCATTTTTATTTTAAACATTTCACGCATGTATCATTACAAAATATAATTCCATTATTTGTTTGAAAATGAGTAGGCAGAAGTATTTACGTATTTGTTCCTACCCCCAAGTTTTACCTCTTATTCATTTAATTTTCTTTCCGTCTTAAATTAAACAAACAAAATATGGAAAAAAAATATATAAAAAAAATAAACAAAACAACATATGGAAAACAGAGAATGTGTCAATTTGCAGATTCACCAGTTATGGAGAAAAAAAGAAAAACCAAACAAACCAAAAAACACCGAAAAAGAAGCACAACAGCATAACCAGCCACATTTACTGTCCTGGGTTAACCTTGTTTTCTTCATTCTTACACTTATTTAAAATTAGGTTTTTATATTTTACTTTAAACTGGTTTATGTTTTTACTTTCTGTATGTCACTTTTGTATGTGTTTCCCCAGACCTCTACATAGTAACTCATATATGGCAGTAGTAAAGCACAGTATAATACTGTATGTGCATAGCCTAGTGAACTAGACCAAATTCTTGCTTTGCAAAGAATGGTCTAGGCATGCTCCATTGGAACCTCAGCAGCTCCTACCAGGACTCTGGCTAGCCAATCACAGCTCTCTAGAGAGGTTTCAAACACATAAAGAGCTGTGATTGGTCCATAATGGTAGGCCAATCATAGTGCTCTATCTGCTTAGTGAACAAATCACAGAGCTTTATCCGCTTTGTGGGCCAATCAGGGCACTCTATATGCCTGGTGGGTGGGATGATGCAACAGAGTGAAACAAGAGTATGTCACATTCATTGTCCAATAGCATGCGGAGATCATTTGAAAGACAACGGTAGAACCCGCCCCACAACCGAGAGCCGTCAATGGAGCGTGGCCAGACTAAATAATACATTTATTTAGTCTGGCTTGCCAGGCTAGTATGTGCAGGGATTTCTGATCCAACATCTTCTTTGCATTTCCCAGGATGGCAACGACCCGTGCCAATTTCCCTCGAACAAAAGTAATGTGTGGCTTCCAACAGCGCTTATGGTCAATGATCACACCAAGAAATTTAATTTCATTTACTCTTTCTAAATATACATTATCCACACAAATTTCTATTTTGATGTTTTTCTTTAGGTTAACAAATAGCATAAATCTGGTTTTATCTAGATTCAATGATAATTTATTTATATCAAACCACTTTTGTAATATCGTTAATTCCTGTGTGATCAACTCCAAGACGTTAGGGGATTCTCAGCAGGTTGAATTAGATCTGAAGAGAACAAACGGATCAAAGTTTGACTGATGATGCATTTTTATCTCATAACATTGTTTCTAGATCTCAATAATAAATTTTCGATGCATTGAAAAATGAAACTGATAGTCCGATAGGAAGGGAATAAAAAATATATCACCCAAGACATAAAGTGTCAGTGATTTTGAAATAAATTACAAAAACATATTTCCTCATGCATGTAAAAACTAATTAAATCACTGGCTAGGTGCATGGTCAGTACACACAAAGGCTTGATCCAAATGGGATTGGAGAAAATGGAACAAAATCTCTCATCTTACTGTAAAAACAGAAAAGCACACATGTGAAAAACACATTCTTGACTTTTGTTTCACCAAATACTCGTGTTCTATAAAAAAATGTGTTGTTCCAGATCAAGTATTCGTTAGAGTGATAAATTATGATCCTACAATGGCGCCATTTGATTCATTCATGCTGAAACACTTCACATCAGTCTACTGCATTCAAATCACTCACATCAACATCGCTCTTCAGAACAAGGGGATTTTTATCCAATTAAATTCTAGACTAGAAGTTTTAATTTAGCATCCTCACACCTTGTTTTCACATATATAATGTTGAGCTAGTAGCTCAGGGTATCCCACAACTCATGCAATATCAAACATCATCTTTGTGTTGAGTAAAACTTGCACAGGAAATAAAAGGTTGTTGGAAATTACCTTAATGATGTTTTTGAGAACAAGGGGTCAGCATAGATACACTAGTTTGGATTTTGATTTGACGTATTACAAATACAGTAAAGAAAAGAATGGATCTAAGTCTTGTCGTCTTCCTCCGCTTATCCGGGTCCGGGTCGCGGGGGCAGCATCCCAGCTAGGGAGCTCCAGACCGTCCTCTCCCCGGCCTTCTCCACCAGCTCCTCCGGCAGGACCCCAAGGCGTTCCCAGACCAGATTGGAGATGTACCCTCTCCAGCGTGTCCTGGGTCAACCCGGGGGCCTCCTGCCAGCAGGACATGCCCGAAACACTTCCCCGGGGAGGTGTCCAGGAGGCATCCTGACCAGATGCCCAAACCACCTCAACTGGCTCCTTTCAATCCGGAGGAGCAGCGGTTCTACTCCGAGTCCCTCCCGAATGTCCGAGCTCCTCACCCTATCTCTAAGGCTGAGCCCGGCCACCCTACGGAGGAAACTCATTTCGGCCGCTTGTAGCCGAGATCTCATTCTTTCGGTCATTACCCAAAGCTCATGACCATAGGTGAGGATTGGGACGTAGATCGACCGGTAAATCGAGAGCCTGGCTTTCTGGCTTAGCTCCCTCTTCGCCACAACAGATCGGCTCAGCGTCCGCATCACTGCAGATGCTGAACCAATCCGCCTGTCGATCTCTCGATCCCTCCTACCCTCACTCGTGAACAAGACCCCAAGATACTCAAACTCCTCCACTTGAGGTAGAACCTCTCTCCCGACCCAGACTTGGCAAGCCACCCTGTTCCGGTCGAGAACCATGGTCTCAGATTTCGAGGTGCCGATCCTCATCCCAGCCGATTCACACTCAGCTGCGAACCTACCCAGCAAGAGTTGAAGGTCAGAGCTGGATGAAGCTAGGAGGACCACATCATCCGCAAAAAGCAGAGACGAGATTCTCCAACCACCAAACTCGACACAATCCACACTACGGCTACACCTAGAAATTCTGTCCATTAAGGTAATGAACAGAAGTGGTGACAAAGGGCAGCCCTGGCGGAGTCCAACCCTCACCGGGAACAGGTCAGACTTACTACCGGCTATGCGGACCAAACTCACGCTCCTCTGGTAAAGGGACTGAATGGCCCTTAACAGAAAGCCACCCACCCCATACTCCTGGAGCATCCCCCACAGGGTGCCCCTGGGGACACGGTCATAAGCCTTCTCCAAATCCACAAAACACATGTGGATTGGTTAGGCAAACTCCCATGCCCCTCCATCACCCTTGCAAGGGTATAGAGCTGGTCCACAGTTCCACGGCCAGGACGAAAACCACATTGCTCCTCCTCAATCTAAGATTCAACTATCGATCGGACCCTCCTCTCCAGTACCTTGGAGTAGACCTTTCCAGAGAGGCTGAGGAGTGTGATCATCTGTAGTTGGAACACACCCTCAGGTCACCCTTCTTAAAGATGGGGACCACCACCCCGGTCTGCCTCTCCACAGGAACTGCCCCCGATGACCACGCAATGTTGCAGAGACGTGTCAACCATGACAGCCCTACAACATCCATAGCCTTGAGATACCCAGGATGAACCTCATCCGCCCCCGGGGCTCCGCCGCTATGTTGTTGTTTGACTACCTCAGCAACTTCTGCCCCCGAGATTTGGCAGTCCATCCCCAGGTCTCCCGGCTCTGGTTCCTCCTCGGAATGCACATAGGTGGGCAGGGACGAAATTTTGATTTCAGAAGTGGGGGGGACACAGCAGGCTTGTGCGGATTTGGGGTGGGGGGTGTTATGTAAAGACCCCTTGACACGTCACGTGCCCATCTCAATAATTTTTCCATCCTCTCTCTCTCTCTCTCTCTCTCTCTCTCTCTCTCTCTCTCTCTCTCTCTCTCTCTCTCTCTATATATATATATATATATATATATATATATATATATATATAAAAGTTAAAAAATGTACAACTCTATTATTATTTTTATTTATTATCATTATTGAAGTGCAGTTTTGGCTGTTGACAATGGATAGGCCATTGTATTTATTGTTTTGGGTCTTTTTTATTGTTTTTGGTGCAACATTTTCTAACAGGGAGTGAGATTCCTTTTTTATTCAATTTTTGTTTGTTATTTTTATTCATTTAGAAGTTCTGGTTCTGGACATTTCAATGTTAAATTAAGGTTTATTTGTTGCATTTTAAAGGGTGTACTTGCATTATTATGATATATTAACATTATATTAGTGGTTATTTTGGTCTAGATAATGTTGACAATATCGTTTATCATCAACAATTTGTTGGACAAAATATCGTCCAGCAAAATGTGTTACTTTCTCAGGCTTAGTCAAAAGTATAAAAATTATTTATACATAAACGGTCCCTCCTGAGATCTGGCCGTTTGTTCATTTGCTGTGTTAGAGGACATGCTGAACTAATGTTTTACACATGATCATCACCCTAACATTTGAGTGTATAAAAACATATTAAATATGTTTTTTTCCCTTAAAAGTGTTTAAACAGTTGTTGCATTTCAACACACAAAAAATAAATGGAAAAAATAAGATAAATCTAGTGAAAAGTGTACATCTTTGACATTAAGCTTAAAAAAATCTGTTGACGATGATGATACTGTTCATTTTTCAGAGCTTTTTAATGTGAAAATATACATTGCAATAGATAAGTTTACAATAAAGTTAAATGATAAAAGTTTTGAAGTTACACTTCTACTACTACTACTAGTAATAATAGTTATGATGATAATAGTAATAATAAAAAAAAATAATTATAGTAATACGAATAAATTGTGTCTGAGGAGTCAGTTATGTGGAGGAGATGAGTTTGTAAAAGTTAGTTTTGAGTATGTTTGTGAAGGAGGAGGTGAGTCTGAGCTTAATGCAGGGGTGTCACATGTTCCAACTTACGTTTTGACTTTGAAAGAAGTCTCTTATATCCACTTTTCGTTTTCTTGACATGCTGCCTCCTGGCTGTGCCTAACTACCAAAGACTCACAAATGAACACTTATTCAAATGTTATGTAATGGAAGCTGAGCTGAGCTCTGATATTACACAGCGTCTAGTTGAGATGTGACTCAGTACCGGTGTTCCCTAGCGGCTCCAAACTAGCAAAACAACGTGAGCACGTTCTGACTGTTTACAACTTGAGTGACAGCAGCAACAGCCAATAATACGTTAGCAAGTATCAGCAGAGCCAAAAGATCAGCTTTTGGGCGGGTCTAATAGTAAACCGGTTTCCGTTTCGGGCCTAGTGCTCAACCAAATCCATTTAATGGAGCGTAATATTGTTTTTGGACGGAAAAAAGTGCAGGGGACCAAAACTGCCTTTTGAAAAAGTGGGGGGGACATGTCCCACCCGTCCCCCCCTAAAATTACGTCCCAGTAGGTGGGATTGAGGAGCTCCTCAAAGTATTCCTTCCACCGTCCGACTATAGCCCCAGTTAACGTCAGCAGCTCCCCATCCCCACTGTAAACAGTGTGAGCGAGTTGCTGCCTCCCTCTCCTGAGGCGCCAGACAGTTAGCCAGAACCTCTTTGGAGCCGATCGATAGTCTTTCTCCATGGCCTCACCAAACTCCTCCCACGCCTGAGATTTTGCCTCGGCAACTGCGACTGCTGCACCCCACTTGGCTATCCGGTACCTGTCTGCTGCCTCCGGAGACCCACAGACCAGCCACGCCCTGTAGGCCTCCTTCTTCAGCCTGACGGCTCCCAGAACCTCTGGTGTCCACCAGCGGGTACGGGGGTTGCCACCATGACTGGCACCGGCCACCTTGTGACCACAGCTAGCAACAGCCGCCTCAACAATCGCAGAGTGGAACAAGGCCCACTCTGAGTCCATGTCCCCCACTGCTCTCGGGACGCGGTCAAAGCTCTGCCGGAGGTGGGAGTTGAAGACCGTCTTAACAGGTTCTTCTGCCAGGCGTTCCCAGCAGACCCTCACTATGCATTTGGGTCTGCCAGGTCTACGTGGCATTTTCCCCTGCCATCTGATCCAACTCACCCCCAGGTGGTGATCAGTTGACAGCTCCGCTCCTCTCTTCACTCGGGTGTCCAAAACATACGGCCGCAGGTCAGATGATACAACTACAAAGTCTATCATCGACCTGCGACCTAGGCTGCCCTGGTACCAAGTGTACCGATGGGCATCCTTATGTTCGAACATGGTGTTCGTTATGGCCAAACTGCGGCTTTCACAGAAGTCCAATAACGAAACACCACTCGAGTTCAGATCAGGCGGGCCTTTCCTCCCAATCACACCCCTCCAGGTCAAGCTGTCATTGCCCACGTGAGCATTGAAGTCCCCCAGCAGGACAATGGAGTCTCCTGATGGAGCACTATCTAGCACTCGACCCAGGGACTCCAAAAAGGGTGGGTACTCTGAACTGATATTTGGCCCATAAGCACAAACATCAGTCAGGACCCGTTCCCCGACCCGAAGGCGCAGGGAAGCTACCCTCTCGTCCCCCGGGGTAAACCCCAACACACAGGCAGAGAGTCTTGGGGCTAACAAAAAGCCAACCCCAGCCCTCCGCCTCTCACCCGGAGCAACGCCAGCAAAGGAGAGTGTCCAACCCCTCTCAAGGACTTGGGTTCCAGAGCCAATGCTATGTGTCGAGGTGAGTCTGACTATATCTAGCCGGTACCACTCAACCTCTGCCACAAGCTCCTGCTCCTTCCCTGCCAGCGAGGTGACCTTCCATGTCCCAAAAACTAGTTTTCTTGTCCGGGGATCGGACCGCCAAGGCTCCCGCCTTGGTCTGCCACCCGATCCACATTGCACCGGACCCTTCATGTTCCTCCTGCGGGTGGTGGGTCCACAGTTGGATGAGCCCATGTATCCGGTTCAGGCTGGGCCCGGCCAGGCCCCATGGGCGAAAGCCCGGCCACCAGGCGCTCGCCCACGGGCCCCAACCCCAGGCCTGGCTCCAGGGTGGGACCCCGGTAACCCTCCGGGCCGGGTACTCCGACTCTTTGACTTTACCTCCATGAAAGATCTAAGTGAATATGAAATAAAAGCCTGCTAATCAGATCAGTTGAAGTAAATTGAACAAAAAATGTATTTGTTTTTCAGAAAGTTGTAATGATTTCGGTTTCAGGGGCTTCATTCGTAAAGCTTGGTTGCACACAAAACAGAGTCTGAAAGTTGCATGAGTTTTTTGTACACAAATGTAGTGTTTTATAGAAAAATATAAACTTGACAGGAAAATGTTTGCAAATTTAAAGGTGTATGATGTAAGAATGAAGTAAGAATGACATGATGAAGTCCGTGAACACCACAGTGACAAACCTGGCATTATGCTTCACAAGGGATGTGCTTAAACTCCATGAAGATTATACTGATGGGCTAATCTGGATGAGGTGAGAGTTCAGAGACCATAAATATTTCATGACCCATGATGGTGACTGGCTGATCAGCCAATTTAAATTCCCTGAAGCAATTCTATTAGATCTATGTGTTGAACTGGGCCCAGTGATAGATTGATCGACCATCTGGAACGGTTTACCTCTCTCAAGTTTTTACACCACCCACATTCCACAATCTCAATTTTAGTCTCAGTGAAGTAATATTTTCTAGACCTCTCATGGTACCCTGTATGCCTCCCTGGTGAGGTTTTCAGGACACGCTGGAGGGACTATGTCTTGGCAGGCCAGGGAGCGCCTTGTGATTCCCCCGGAGGAGCAGGCCCAAGTGGCTAGGAAGAAGAAAGTCTGGACCTCTCTGCTTAGGCTGCTGTCTTCATGTCTCGACCCTGGAAAAGTGGCTGAAAATGGATGGATGGACTTCTCAGTTACGTTACATGGACCGTTTATGGCAGAACATGGGTGTGTAGCTGGGATATTACACAAAAACCCATGAGTACATTTCTAGGAAGGGTGTCATTTATAAAGAGGGAATTGTGTGCAGCTGTGTGTACGCAGTGTTTCAAAAATCCGAATATTTCTTTCATGTAATGAAACACTTTTGCATTGCATAAATAGAGTTTTGGTGAGGAGTCTGCACAAACTTTTACAAATGAAGCCCCAGGACTGTTTTCATGCCTCTCTGCACTCTACCATGTTAACCTGGGACTTGATCATCTTCACCTGTGCTTCCTGCAGCCACAGCTCCAGTGCCAGATTACTCACAACAAGCTTCATGATCTGTTGCAGCCTGTTCCAGTTCATGTCCAACCAATGCAAGTCAAGCTAAGTAAGTCAAAATTATGTCTAGTCAAGTCAAGTCCAGCTAAAGTCAGGTCAGTCTGAAGTCGTGCCACACTACGCCTCGGCACGCCAACTGGCTAAATCATTGGGACCAATTATTCTGTCTGTCACAAACTAACATTTCATTCTTTAACCCTCTGGAGGCAGGCGTTGCTGATTTGCAACGTTAAAACCTACCTACCTGGTTACTCCACATATTTCATGAGCATTTTTAACTCAGAAGTTCCCCTGAAGGACTTAGTTGTTCAAAACGTATTTTGAGCCTAAGAGGGTTAAAAGTTCAAGATTTTCTGGAAGATAAAGAAAAAGGAGCAACAACTAAAATAAATTTGATTTTTAAACAAACTAAAGATCAAACATTGGTTTTGACTTGTGAATTCAGTTCAATTCAGTGTATTTATAATAGGATAAAGCCCCAAATTACTAGAAAAGTAATCTCAGGGCACTTCAGTTAGTAAACATTACAAATGAACCAACTTATCAGTGAATTCAATTCAGTTCATTAAAGAGCAAGTCACCCCCAAATCAACTTTTTTTTCTGATAAACTATATAAATGTGTGTCTAATCGTGCTGCAGACACGTGTAGTCAATAGTTTTGTACTTTAGTGCATTTTAGTAAAAAACTGTAATTTTCTGCTTAAAGAGCAAGTCACCCCTTACAAGAAGCGTACTCCACTCCCACTTCATGTTTGAAAAATGCAACAAATGCTGTTGCCTAGCAGACCAAGAGGGTGGAGCCACTAACAAATACACACACTCACGACATTGTGACATCATAATGTACCAGTTTACATCATAGCATACCTCTTAGCCAATAGCGGTGACAGATTTAAATTCAAATGCAGTGAAGAGTTTTTACCTGACAACGGCACAACACTGACAGTTTCAGGCAGAATATTTAAATTTTAACTAAAATGCAATAAAGTGCAAAACTATTGACTACACGTGTCTGCAGCACGATTAGACACGCATTTATATAGTTTATCAGAAAAAAATAGTTGATTTGGGGGTGACTTGCGCTTTAAAACTGTCAGTGTTGTGCCGTTGTCAGGTAAAAACTCTGCGCTGCATTAGAATTTAAATCTGCCACCGCTATTGGCTAAGAGGTATGCTATGATGTAAACTGGTCCTTATGATGTCACAATGCCGTTGTGAGCCTGTGTGTGTGTGTATTTGTTAGTGGCTACGCCCTCTCGGTCTGCTAGGCAACAGCATTTGTTGCATTTTTCAAACATGAAGAGGGAATGAAGTAAGTTTCTTGTAGGGGGTTACTTGCTCTTTAAGCCAATTAGTTACATTTCCTGTTTAAGAAACCTCCGCAGATTGCATAAAGTCACTGAGCTTTGTTATGATTTATCATTAAAAGTTTGTAAAACAGAAAAATACCAAAAAATAAAATTCATTGTTGAATTTGGTACCAATAAGTGACTAAACTCCATTTACTGTATCACCTCTAGCTTATCAACAGTGTAAAAAATGTGTTTAAATACAAGATCAATCAGGTAAAATAACCTCCTGAAACACACAACAAAAAAAAGTGCAAGTACTCCTGCTGTATAAATGAACAATATTAGCCACAAGTAAATATATGATTAGAGCAATAGAGGCTGAAGCTGTTTGTTTTTTCCGTCAAACCCTTGTTTACTGAGCTTTTGAGCAATGTGTGTAGTCTAAGTGTGAGCACATGCTGCCCTTCACCCTGTTGGTTTTTACTAGTGATGCATGATTGATTTTAATAACTAATGTATTCATGGTGTATAATGAACAACTTCATGCTGGAGTAAAGTGCCGTGTTGGGTAGAGTCTCTGCCTCTAGTTATTCAATTTTAAATTACTCAAATCTGAATATATCCTGATTAGTACTTCCCTGAAAATGACCTGATTTGCCCAACCAAGTCAATCAAAGCCTCAGAAGAATCTAAAAGATGTTCCTGACATTGGAGCATCAGATTAAGGGAAATGGTTGGAATTTAAAAGTAGTCAATTACCTGTAAATGTATTGACTACCAGAATTCTGTTAATTAAATTCTACATCTGCCAGCCAGTCTGGTCTAGTCTGTAAAACAATCACTCCATTAATCAATTATTTCCTGAAACTATGAATTGGAAAAATAGAGAAACTCTCTGCATTAACCAGTATAGAAATCTTTTGTTAGATCACATTGCACTTGATTTAGCCTCTGCTTCCACTTCAAATCAATCTCTCTGGGCTCCTTTGATCGGTTCCGTCATATAGCGATGATGGGGGACCATTGATATTGTCCTGCGGGATGATGTGGGTGGGGGGGTGGAGGGTCTGAGTTTGGAGTATCCGGATGTTCCCTGGAGGTGGGTTCACTGGGGGTGTCTGGGACTGGGGGGGCCGTTTCCCACCCCACCCACCCCCCCCCCCCTTTGCAGGTGCTTGGGTTGCCTCGGGGGTGGACCGCCGGCGTCGTGAGTAGGGCCCCTTGGAGGTCTTGGCGGCGGCCATGGGTCACTGCCTGGCGGCTGCATTGCCCCTGTGCGGGTCTGGGTGGGGGCCTGGGGGCCCGGGGTGTGGGGGTGGCCGGACCCGTGTGGGGATCTGGGCGGGGCCTTGGGGGTCGGGTCCTGACATGTATACTGCCGGGAAGAAGGCAGGAACACGCAGTAGTGCCTGGCCCGGGTTCAGGGGCCTCATGTAGGCCTTGGCTCCTCTGCTGTTCCATCACAGAGGAGGGGAAGGTCCAGGAGGGGGAGGACCCAACCTTACCTGGATGTCCTATGTCCTATATATTCTGGAAGTTGTGCAAATACAGGGATGGGCATAGATTTTCTGCTGGGGTGGGGCTGGGTTGGTGCCTTAAGACTCCGTGGGGCTCTGTAATGCTGCTGCTTTGGGCCCTGGCAGGATGGGCTGGGGTCTCCATGCCCTTGGTGGCAATTTGACAACAGAGGTGCCTATTGGGGCCAGTGGGGGAGCTGGCTCCCTGGAGGGCTAAGCCCAACCAGCCGTTTCTCCCCATCCCCACATATTTCTCTCCTCCTGCTCCCTCACATCATCACACAAACATACACATAGGACCTTGGGGGGTGGACAAGTCAGGGAGTGCGGGTATGGACCCCATTTCCGCATTTCTGTGGCAACCTGCCCCCCAATTTTATTTGCACCTTATACACTTCCACCGACGACATTCCACGCAAACACACACTTAGGGCCTTGGGAGTGAGCACATTCAACGGCATTTGGCAGGGGGATTTCTCAGCCTCCTCCTGAGTGCCGGTGCCCACTTCCAATTTTAAACTGCACTTAGACACCGAGGGCTGCGGGTGCAAGTGGGGTGGTGTGGTGGCATCCGCTGGCATAGGCCAGACAACGCCTGCACTACCCGCTCACGACAGCCATGGAATACACCTCATCAACACACAACACTATAACCGAGCAGGCGGAGGGAGACTAGGGGTCTTAGCACACCTCTGTTGTTGCTTGGCTTCCTGGGGCTGGAGACTAGGAGGGTGATCTGGCCGTCTGGTTGGGGTCTGGAGTGGTGGGTTGCTGTGTTCAGCGTTGGGCGGGGGAGCCTGCTCATCAGCACCCCAGCAGAAAGGGTCAAACTCTGGTAACCGGTGATGGTTGTACGCAGTGTGTAGCAGTACCAGGACCAGAGTGAATAGGGTGTGTATGGGGAGCATGAGTGGGTGTCCGGCGTGTGTTTTTGTAAGTCTTTGGTTGTATGTGTATATGTGAGCATGAGGGAGGGAGTGTGTGACTGTGTTTTTGTATGACTGTATATGTCAGGTGGGGCCTTTGATTCCTCCCCTCTCCTGGGACCTTCTTTGATTATATAGATCTTCGTCTCCCCTCCCCCTGCCACACCTGGTGTGGGGTGTGGTGCCTTGGTCTGCCTGAGTGTTCGTGGCTCCCGGGTCAGGGGGTTTAAGATCTATGGCGCCTGCCTGGTCAATCCCGGTGGCTGCCTGGTGGGGTCTGGGTCCCTGGGCTCTGCTGAGTCCTCGGCAGGGGTGGTTGCCCCTGGGTCCCGGGTCGCTGGGTCCCGGGCTCGGCCGGCTGGGGGGGTGGGGTGGGCTGTGGGCTTGCCGCTGATATCTCCCGGGGCTCTGCCGGCTGCTGGTTTTGGGCCCCCCCGGGACAATCCTCTGCGCCTCTCGAGGGGGGCGGGGGGCCTTTCTGGTTGCAGTCCCCTTGGGGTTCCTGTGTTCTGGGGCAGCGCCTGGATCTCTGGGACTTGGAGCTCCCCCCGTCTCCTACGCATCTTTGGGGGCAGATCTGTGGTCCCTCACACTCTCTATTGGACGCTCCTATAGAGAAACCTTACATAAACAAGCGTGTGTACACACACGGGTGCTCTCAAAAGTATGGGCTTGGGCACGTTCAACACTTGTCTCAAGGCTGTCGTTGCCACTAAATGCACTGTGATTTATTATCGTGTGATTGTTCAGTTAAACAATGTTGATTTTATATTTCATCATCACGTTGACGCAGTGATAGCTTGCTCCTGATGTATTTTTGTGTGTCCCATTTTTTTCTGCTCTTCTCTTTCTGCAGGTCTAGAAGCAGACTCTTGTTCATTATTGTTTATTTTTGTGGACCCCCCCCCCCCCCCCCTCTCTCTCTCTTCCCACCATTTGTCTTTTCCTTTCTCTTTCACCTCTGTCTCCGTGTCTGGTCGGAATTACAAAACATTCAAAAACAATAACAATAAAATTTGAAGTATCAGGCGTTACACTTAAAGCAGACGCTTTGATGCTCCACCTGAGAATAAATCTGTAAGGCTTGTTACCAGCATTCAGGCATCAATTCTGCTTGCTTCACAGCCAGACAGGACACGGTTAAAAAAAACAACTAACATTTAATTTTTAACCCTCTGGAGGCAGGCGTTGCTGATTTGCAACGTTAAAACCTACCTACCTGGTTACTCCACATATTTCATGAGCATTTTTAACTCAGAAGTTCCCCTGAAGGACTTAGTTGTTCAAAACTTATTTTGAGCCTAAGAGGGTTAAAAGTTCAGGATTTTCTGGAAGATAAAGAAAAAGGAGCAACAACTAAAATAAATTGGATTTTTAAACAAACTAAAGATCAAACATTGGTTTTGACTTGTGAATTCAGTTCAATTCAGTGTATTTATAATAGGATAAAGCCCCAAATTACTAGAAAAGTAATCTCAGGGCACTTCAGTTAGTAAACATTACAAATGAACCAACTTATCAGTGAATTCAATTCAGTTCATTAAGCCAATTAGTTACATTTCCTGTTTAAGAAACCTTCGTAGATTGCATAAAGTCACTGAGCTTTGTTATGATTTATCATTAAAAGTTTGTAAAACAGAAAAATACCAAAAAATAAAATTCATTGTTGAATTTGGTACCAATAAGTGACTAAACTCCATTTACTGTATCACCTCTAGCTTATCAACAGTGTAAAAAATGTGTTTAAATACAAGATCAATCAGGTAAAATGACCTCCTGAAACACACAACAACAAAAAAAGTACAAGTACTCCTGCTGTATAAATTAACAATATTAGCCACAAGTAAATATATGATTAGAGTAATAGAGGCTGAAGCTGTTTGTTTTTTCCATCAAACCCTTGTTTACTGAGCTTTTGAGCAATGTGTGTAGTCTAAGTGTGTGCACACGCTGCCCTTCATCCTGTTGGTTTTTACTAGTGATGCATGATTGATTTTAATAACTAATGTATTCATGGTGTATAATGAACAACTTCATGTTGGAGTAAAGTGTCGTGTTGGGTAGAGTCTCTGCCTCTAGTTATTCAATTTTAAATGACTCAAATCTGAATATATCCTGATTAGTAGTTCCCTGGAAATGACCTGATTTGCCCAACCAAGTCAATCAAAGCCTCAGAAGAATCTAGAAGATGTTCCTGACATTAGAGCATCAGATTAAGGGAAATGGTTGGAATTTAAAAGTAGTAAATTACCTGTAAATGTATTAACTACCAGAATTCTGTTAATTAAATTCTACATCTGCCAGCCAGTCTGGTCTAGTCTGTAAAACAATCACTCCATTAATCAATTATTTCCTGAAACGAGCACTCAGACATCCGAGGTGAGAAGTGTTTTACGCTGGATAATTTCAGTGTCACGGTGTTGTGCACTTAGCCAGTTCTGTACTCTGATCTTTTTCAGGATAATTTCCGAGCACTACACGCAAAGGGGTTCAAGCCTTTGGGGACAAGAGCCAAAACTGTGAGGTTAAAGGTCTTTGTGAGCCACAAAAACAAGGATTTGTTTACTTTTAAAAATTCAAAACTACTTTATGATTATTTATTTTAATCATATCATTGCACATTTATATAGTGCTTTTCTAAGTGAAGAATAAGCTACAATGCAGCCACAGCTGCCCTGGGGCACTCTGACAGCAGGTCTGTTGTACACAGGCACCACCAGATCCTTTAACCAATACCAGTGTCATGTGCCGGGGTGAGTACTCCTCTCATTTTCCACATCTTTGAGCTGTTGTGTTTCAGGAGAGGGAGGCTCCAGCTGCAGCCCATTGGCAATCAGTGGGTCCAGCTATTTAAGGAGGAGAACACATCACTTCACCGGATGATTAACTACAACTCGGTAGTTTCCAGCCCTTTGTGACTCTCGGATATAACTCTAGTGATTCTAAGTATTTTGAAACCGTTTTTGGAATTTTTACCTGACTTACCTGTCTCCCAGGTTTTTGGATTGTTTTGGATTCCCTCTGAGACTCCTCTGGATAACCTTTGGACTTCTGTGACTCCTTTGAATAACACTTCTGGTTTCCGGTGACTCCTCTAGAGAACATTTTGGATTTCCGAGCCTTCCCTGGATTAATCACCTGTGTCCATAGGACCTCTGGACGCAGCTCCCACCGTTCTCCTCCCCTCCCGGTCAGCCCGCTCTCCTGCTCTCCTCTAGCTCCCTCTCCTGGACACTCCCCTCATGGATTCACCCCGGCACCCAACCTAACCTCCCTCGCTCCCACCCTACCTTGCTCCTACCCTACCAGCTCCCAGTAAGTCTAAAGCTCTGCACCCACCTAGTTTTAGACTTACCTCCCTGGACTCACCTGTTTTCTGCTCTCCCTTCCTCAGACGCTGCGCTCCCATTTTTTTTACCTCCACTGGTCGTTTCCAGTGTGCCCTGAGTTCACGTTTTATTAATAAAACATTATTTTACCCCGAGATCTGTGTGAGAGTGTGATTCTGCATGTCTTGGGTTAAACTCGTTCCCCAGACTATGCCAACCAGCAAGCGAAGAGGGTGAATTTTCTTGCAAAGACACAGACAGAGCCTGGATTTGAACCAGCAACCCACCAGTTACAGGGTGAACTCCTAACCTCTGAGCCACCATCACCCTGTTTGTCTTGTGTTATGACCCAGGCTTCTAGGGTACAGGGGTCATGCGTGACAGGCATAATCAGTATATATAAAAGGTATTTATTTATTGAAAAATAGGCTTCATGTTGGTAACAATTATAAAAAAAAATTTATTTGCCTTGCTGACAGTTTCGTTTGCCGACTGCAAAACTTCCTCAGAGCTGACGCTGATGGTGGCGTCACTTCCTCCTCCGTTTATCGCCCTCGACAACGTCCTCTGCTGCCCACTCTCCCCTCTCCGATGACACAGTCCCATGCAGGATCCAATGTGTAGACCCCATTGTCTCTGTTCATGGTCCCGCATCCACGTCTCCTTATCTCGATAGCTTCTTTTATCCATCTTTTGTATTTCTGTTGTTCGGTGTTTATGATCCTTGCGTTGTCCCAGCCCAATAACATGTTTTTTTCTTGTGCAGTGATCTGTTACAGCTGACTACTTTATTGTGCTTTCTGCTTCTTGTTTTGCTGCTCTTGTGTGTCTTCGACTTCTTTCTTTCTCACACTCCTTTCTATGTTCTATTGTTCGTGTGTTGAGTTGGCGTCCGGTTTCTCCTATGTATGTTTTATTGCAGCGTTTGCATGGAATTTGGTAAACAACTCCACATTTATGTCCAGCTGGTACTTTGTCGTTTGGGTGTACTAGTCTGTGTCTAACTGTTGTGTATGGTTTTGTTGGTGTGTTTATGTTGTGTTTTTTCATTGCTGCTGTTATTTTTTCTGTTATGCCTTTGATGTTTATGTAAGGTTATCACTGGTTTTGGTTCTTGTCTTTCTGGGTTTCTGGTTCTTTGCTTTGGTTGTTCTTTTCTTTCTGTTGTTGTTTGTTGTTTTCCTTTGTTTACTGCCCATGTCGGGTGTCCGCAGGTCTTTAAGGCGTTTTGTATGTGTTTGTCCACCATCAGCGTCAGCTCTGAGGAAGTTTTGCAGTTGGCAAACGAAACTGTCAGCAAGGTGAAAAAACCTTTCTGTGTAATAAAACATAACTAAAAATGGAATTATAAACTAGACGCAGCAAGAACATACCAAAGATGTAAAAGAATGTTATGTGACAGTTAACATAAACAGCACACTAGAGAGACTGTTCGCATAAAGCACATAAGGGCCAGTAATGGCCAAGAGACGGCCCTTTGGACATACATCAATCTGGAAATTTCCCTTTTTCAAGAATTATGTATTTTTAAAGAAATTCATGAAAGTGATCATTTTACTCTGTACTGTGATAGACAATATGTCAAAATATTTGATAACCCCACCCCATCCTATAGAGCTTTATTGGACTGAGCACCACTCAACATTAGCCAAAAGCATTGGACAACTGCTACTGGTCAATTACTGTGCATGCATGCATTTGTAGAAGAACCTGGCAACATTATTTTTGGACAAGTAAGTCTTATATAAAAATAACACGAGAATAATAATTGTAAAACATTATGTTGGAGCTCTGTAGACGTGTACATTCTCGAAACACAGGCGTTGTTTTGAGCTGAAATCACAGAGGTGGAAATAGTAGCTTAAAGGTGAAAAAGTGAAGAAAAAAAACCCCTCCAGATTTCTGCTTTAATATCTCTCACCTGACATGGACTCTGCAGAAAATTCCTGAGTTTTCTTGCTCTCAACTGGATTTCAAAGCCGAATGCTGTCCTGTAGTTGACCAAATCCATTTTACCACACAAATCATGTTAACAATCATATATACATACATAATAATAAATGAGACGCACTTGTATAGCGCCTTTCACCACAGTGGAACATTCAACCATTCACACACATTCACACACTGGTGGTGATGAGCTACGATGTAGCCACAGCTGCCCTGGGGCGCACTGACAGAGGCGAGGCTGCCGAGCACAGGCGCCACCAGTCCCTCCGACCACCACCAGCAGGCAAGGTGGGTTAAGTGTCTTGCCCAAGGACACAATAGCAGAGTTCTCTGTTCGGAGCCAGGATCGAATCTGCAACCTTCTGAGTACTGGACAACCCGCTACTGCCCTCTATATATCGATAGTGTAGGGTTGTTAAATTCAGTGCTTTAAGAGCTCAATAGATATTACCTCTATTTGTGACCAATAAGCTGTGATACTCTATAAATATAGAATATCAACCCTGCTTGGTCTTTACTGTGTTTATCAGAAGATTCTAGGATTGTTTATTTATTAGGGGATTGTACACACTTCGTTTGATTCAGAAAAGAGTCAGGTTTATAAAAGTAAGAATTTATTTTACCAACAATTAAAACATGACAAGTTAACTAAGCATTTACTGTGATGGATGGAACTAGATGTGATGTATGAAACCTATGTGTGAATGCGGTGTTAGTCAGAACTGCCGTATCTAGGGGAGCTAAGTTCTGGATGTAAAAGAATTTGGTTTGCGTCAAGCTATGAAGTTGATTATTATCAAAAACACATCAGATGCTATCTCACTGTGTTCTACGTACCCAAGTGGAGACGCCCTTTTCGGATCCAAGATGTGAGGGGGGTCGGAAACCCCAGGTACCGCAGTCCATAGTTTAACTGCAGTACGACCAGGTCAGTCCAGAGTCATCTCCAGGTAACAACAGTTGGAACTAGTTTGCATCTCAGGAATAACTCTTAAGGAGTTGAACAAATCAGCTTGTTCTGCAGGAACTGTTTTGTTTTATCAGCTTCGCAGGTGCAAAAAGGTTTTGACGACATGTCAAAAGCTTTGATGGTTAAAAAGGATTTTGCTTCAGGTGGCCGGTCTGAAGCTTTCTCTAGAACTGAGGGAAAACCCGAGTAATCTGGTTTTAATGTTGTCATGTTATGATTGTGTAGCCAATCAGAGGTTGACAAGTTTGAGGAATAATACCAAGAATCTCAGAAACATGCCTTCTTTGATACCGGATGCTCTGATCTGGGTAAAAGACTATTTATGTGTCATGGGTTTAACTTTACCTTACTTTGTTCTCTTTGTACTCTAATTTTCCTCTGGGATTAATAAAGTATCTTTTGAACTGAGTTTCAACCTTCAATCATTGAGCACAGATTAATGAAAGCATGTCATTATCATAAGTAGCAATAAACAAACATTTATTTAATGATTATCTAGCTTATAAGTTTTAGAAGTTCACATTTAATTTTAAATCTTCTGTCTTCTTTCTTCTGTGAAGCAAGGACTCTTAGATAAAAGGGTGCTCTGTGAGGGACCTTGGAAAGAACAGGATGTCAATGAGATGATTCCAGGATGTCAAACAAGCAGTGCAGGATCTTGTGGCTTGTTGGCAGATAGAATATAAAATCCACCTCATGTAATGGAATTAGTTCTGTAGATGACCTATAGGTCAATCTGTAGGTGAAAACTGACCATTTGTGGACATTAGTATCGATAGATAGATAGATCGATCGATAGATAGATAGATAGATAGATAGATAGATAGATAGATAGATAGATAGATAGATAGATAGATAGATAGATAGATAGATAGATAGATAGATAGATAGATAGATAGATAGATAGATAGATAGATAGATAGATAGATAGATAGATAGATAGATAGATAGATAGATAGATAGAAAGATAGAAAGATAGATAGATAGATGGAGTAGATGATAGATAGGACACACTGATGAATTAAAAGGCGAGAAATCAAGTTATTAACATGGTGAAACCTGTGCATCTCGTTTCAGTGCAGCAGAGCCAAGAGAGGCAGGAAAGCCACTAAATGTGTCAACACATGATGGCTGTTTTACTGGTCTGATCTCACTGTGATACCTATGACAGTAATTAGCACATGGGAACACACACACACACACACACACACACACACACACACACAGCAATAGAGCTAAAAACACACACACAGCTGCGACTGACAAGAGTAGGGCAGCATGGCTACAGAGGTCTACTGGCCTTCATTACCAGATGGTTTTCTCTTCTCAAACACGCACAACAAGCTTTTCCTTGGACATAAGACACATTCACCCACAAGTTCTGATGCCCTCAGTAACCGACGATTATCTATATCGTAGAGGGACGCACAACTTCTGTGTCCTTCAGCCGCCGGTATGTTTAACAAGCTCTTTAACAAAAAAAACAGATCACAACTCCGGAAAGGTTGCCCTTCACAATCCAAGCGCTGGCATTAGTGTAGATAAAGAAAAATCTGAAAGCGCCAGAACTTTATTGATCCATCTCATACTTCAATAAAGATGGGTCACCTGGGAACGACCTACATAAACCTGAGAAGCATTTAAGAGCAGGATGAGCTCCTTCCCCGAGGAGGAAAGTTGAAAGAGAAACTCAGAGTAAATAGCGAACAAGAGGAGTACACACGGACAATGAAAGAGAGATAACGGGTAGGGTATATGAAGCCAGAAAAAGAAGAAACAATGAATTCAGAGAGCAAAGTCACCCCCCTTCAGTATCCCCAGTGGGTCCCTTAAGGGTCAACTGAGAGCTAAGAGGCGCATTAGTGTCCACCGCATTGCTTGTTCAGATGACTGGAGACGGGATGAGAGAGTGGGTGAATTATACATACATTCACACAGACACACAGGTTACTCCATGCCTCTCACTTATGTCACCCTTCCTCCTGTTGTTGTGCGGCTCTGCCTTATTTTTGCTGACCTGTATATGGCGGGGGCTGACAGAGGTGAGCGTGCAATCTCCCGACGTCCAAACACAGAGAATTGGATCACCCCTGCAGTGACCTTTTCGGAGCCACGTCCTGCCTATTTCCACCTCGTACTGTCTCAGGGACCGTTCAGGGCAGTGACCCCTGTTTGGTCCCTGGGTCTGAGCCTCCTCTGTCGGGGCTGCAGGGCGACATGACAATCTATACAAGACCCTGTCAGACTTGTGATTGACACGTCCCCGCCTACCTACCTCCCTCCCTCCGCTAACATTCACACCCGCCAGAGCAAATTACCCCAAATCCCAGACAGATGACCGAATGCTGGTCCTCCATATGTCGCACATACACTTTTCTAATCTGGATTTATTGTGTCAGAAAGCTTGAAGTTGACAGTGAGAATGAACTCAAGGCCACAAGTCTGTCTCAGTTTAAACCAAAGAGCAGCTTATTTGGAGGCAAATTCAGAGCAAACATGTTCTTTAGTCACATTTACTTTGTCCATCTCATTGTGGTTGTGATTTCCTTAGTGCTGCAGGTCAGTCTGATCACGCACTGCTCTCCAGAAACCACAATGCGTCCCATGCCTTTGCTGTACCTGCCAGGGAGAATGGCGCACAGAATAAACACAAACAAATTGCAGGCACACATAGAGAAAACCCATACACACAAACACAAAAAGAGGGCCCCCGCTGGGAGCAAAAGAGCTACAGTACTCCCTACATCGACAGTGGCCTAGATAAACACAATACACACAAAAGAGTCACCCCATGAAAATAACCCTCCATCTAAGCATCACTGCACTTATCTACTCATAAACATAGGGATAAATCAATTCAGTGAGAAACACATATTTTTTTCTCTCATTTGAAATTACAGCTGCGGGACCAAAGCTAGCATGATAGCATAGGTCAAATTCACTAACCTCGTCTCTCCATGGCAACAGTCTACCTCTTCCAAAAAAAGCCTCTGTGTGGTTTACTGAAGTCACTGTGAGAGGGCTTTTTTCATCGTATGTGTGTGCAATGTGAGTGCTGGTGTGTCGTTAGCATGTGTCTCACAAGCAGAAGGAAGGAGTTCATACAAGTGTTACACGTTTGCACGAAGGTATATCTGCAAGTGTGTGTGTGTGTGTGTGTGTGTGTGTGTGTGTGTGTGTGTGTGTGTGTGTGTGTGTGTGTGTGTGTGTGTGTGAGACGACGACCCTGTTATCACAGCGTCTGTATTAGCATCGCTACGTTTCACCGCTTTGTTTTACTCTGACCTGTATAATCAGTGTCACATTAGCAACACAACAAATCAAACGGTGTGATCCCACCCCCAACACCACCACCACCACCACCCCCAGCCACCAACCTTTCACACAGACACACACACTCACACACACACACACACACACACACACACACACACACACACACACACACACACACACACACACACACACACACACGCACACGCACACACACACACACACACACACACGCACGCACACACACGCACACACACACACACACACACACACACGCACACACACACAGACACACACACACACACACACACACACACGTCCTTCATGCTCCCAGCTAGCTAACATACTGTGTCAAACAGATGTTAATTAATATGACTAACAGTCACCACATGACACAAAACGCTCCAAAACCGTCAATTTTGTTTTTCAAAAGAAAACATTTAAACTGGCCAAGAAAATTTTTTTATCTAACTAGAATATAAAATGTTAAATTAAAATATGAAGGTAATTACAACATCTCAGTTTCAATGCATTTAACTGATTTCTGTTCATGTTCTGATCATTTATCAAATAAAATCATATCCTAATGTGAGCCATGGTTAGTTGTGACAAATCTTCAGAAAATTATTTTTAGAAAATTACTGTTTTTAGTGAAATTAACTTTTTATTTACTCAGATTCATCTTGAGCCAAGGTCTAAATCAACTTAACACACTAAAACTTCTGCTTTTTGATTTTCTGTCTCTCTGTTTTGACCTGAAATGTCGAAATCCAAAAGAAAAGTCTTAATTAAAAAAGCTTTTGAGCAATTAAATCCAAATACGAAAGTGATATGCCCACTTTCTTTTTGTGTTTCAGTGCCTAAACATAAATTAACATTGAAAAATGAGAAACATTTTAACCCTCTCAGGCTCAAAATAAGTTTTGATAAAAGGACAAACAACTAAGTCCTTCAGGGGTGCTTCTGCGTTGAAAAATGTTCACGAAATACGTACGTGGAGTAACCAGGTAGGTAGGTTTTAATGTTGCAAATCTGCAACGCCTGCCTCCAGAGGGTTAAAGCTTAAATAGATGCTCAGACAGTTTGAATAAAAAAGTCCTTTTTAAAGATCAGCAGATTCTTCTTCTCATGTTCAAGCAGGAAAGGCAACATTCACTCTGCTCCTTCTACTGTAAACCCCACAGCCTTGGAGGGAGAAAAGGAGAAGAAAAGGGGGAGAGAGGAAGGAAGAACTTGAGTAGAAGGGTGAAAAAAAGAGGAAGAAAGGAGAGAAGACAGACGGTGGCAGATGGGCAAAAAAATACAAGTGCGGAAAGACTTTTGGGAAGAAGGAGCTGAAAGAAGGAGAGGAGATAGAGGGATAGATAAACCAGGAGAAGGAGGCGTACTGTAGGAGATCCAGCTGACATTAACGGGTGAGTTTATGAGATGTGATGATTAGCTAAATCCTGCTAATCAATGACACATTCACACGGGTTCCTGCTCTGTTGCTAAACACTAATTGGTCTATTCTGCAGCAAATGGGGAGATGCTGTTTCCCCACTTCACTGGAAGCAACACGAGCTGACACGGGGGGGCACACACGGGTGCACACGGAGACATGTGTCAGATCTGACTTGTATGCGCATACTGTACATCTGTAGCGGATTCTGGTACATAAAAGGTCAAATTGAGGCTGATTAAATTTGAAAGTGGATGAGGACCAGAGAATCCTGCTCAACAATAAGGAGAGAATGGGATCCTGAAGCAGGCCGGTTGAGCCAGCATGGAAGGAGGTGTGTGTGTGTGTGTGTGTGTGTGTGTGTGTGTGTGTGTGTGTGTGTGTGTGTGTGTGTGTGTGTGTGTGTGTGTGTGTGTGTGTGTGTGTGTGTGTGTGTGTGTGTGTGTGTGTGTGTGTGTGTGTGTGTGTGTGGTGGGGGAGAGGAGAGGGTGTGTGTGTGTGTGTGTGTGTGTGTGTGGAGAAGAAGCCTTAAATTCAATTTCACTTTGTTGAGTATTTAGATAATGTCTCCTAATGTAATGTGGGGCGGTGAGTGGATCCACGGTATAGCCATGGTGATTAATCACAATGCAGCAGCAGCGCCACCAATGTACGAGCACATGCACTACACCACTGAAGCCATTCCTCCTCAGGGATGGAGAAGAGAGCTGCACTGAGCCACCAGAACAGGAGGCTCTGTCCAGATAAAATATTAAAAAAAGTATAAATCAGCAGGTTGCTTGTACGTTTAAGGTCTAAGGTCGCCACTGATTCGTGGCTGTTTGTTCTACATTTGCAATACTGAATACACCTTTTCTTCTTTAAAACAGCTCTAAATAATGTTTCAGTACATGAAGTGAATTTGGATATTTGTTCATCCTTTCAAACAAAAACAGTCAATGATGGAAGTTCTGGTTTGTTTTTGTTTATTTTGATTAACTTTGTTTCAAATAGACAGGATCTATTTTGACTCTGAAATGTGTAACAATATAAAAACAATAACACATTATAATAGGAATAGGCACGCAACAGTCCAGTGTGATGACCTAACACCACACACACACACACACACACACCAGGAAATAGCTTTTGAACAGCTGTAATTATTATCCTTTATTTGCAAACCAACTTTCCCAATACATCAAAATCATCAGCATCAATGTGAAATAAATTTCAGGCCCAAACTTCATGTCAAACTTATTTGTTTAATACATGATGCCCACAGATGGGATGCCATTACATTTTTTGATAAGAAAATATAAAAGAAAACATGTGTTGACTGCAGCAAATAAGGAAATTCAGTAATATTGTGAGTTTTCTTCATGTCCTACAGATTTAATAGTTAAATAGTACATTTCAATTGTATTTTAATGCTATTGCTATTATTTGATTGTATTTTATAAAAAGAAAATACTGTGCTAGTCCTGGGGAGCAATTATAATTTCATATACTACATTTTAATAATTTGTTTACATTAAACAACAATAAATGGTTAGAAATCAAATATGTCAGTAGCAAACAAAAGTGTTAAAATACCAGTAATTACCTTGAACAATTGCCACCTTCATGATTTTTAATATCTTCTTTTGTTTTAAGGAGAAATTCAGAATCAAATGATATCAAACATGACTAAAACCTGCATAATCCTCAAAGAGGACCATGCTGTTCCAGAGTACCCCCCCCCCCCCTCTCTCAAACCCACACACGAGAAAGAGAGAATTACACGACACCCACACCCACAGCAAACTGAGTGCGGTCAATGCGTCCTCAAAAATTCCTCTTTCAGTGAGTGCCGGTGGTTAACAGTCCTTTGCGTTGAAGAGGAGGACAAGAGCAGGGCTCACTTCAGCTCACGACTGTTTCAACCTAAATATTAGTGCAGGGACTCTCCCTCTCTCTGAGTGTGCATCACTAATGTGTCTGTGTGCAAGCTTAGATGCAATTTTGTGCAGAGGAGAGAGGCTGTTTGGGGGTAAATAGAGATGCAATTATTCTTTTAACCTGTTAGATTGTCAGCCCTTGCAACACACCGAGCATGGACAAGACAGAAAACAGCAATGTGGATAAATGCTGCCCTCGGGGACGGTTAACTCAAAACTAAACTGCTCATTTTAATTAATGTTTTTAAAATGTATTTTTTCTCTTCAGTTGAAATAAACATGTTGGTTTCTGTAATTTTGCAGAAATGTCTCCATTCAATGTAATAAAAGTAACAACACTGCAAAGTGAAAAGCAATATAGATATTTATTTACAACTAATTTGAATGTAAAGATCATGTGAAAAACCAGCTGCAGAAAGTGTGTAAAGACATGAAACATTGAATTGGTTTAATTTGTGAAACACTTATGGTTTACAGCTGAGCTGAAACTTAATGCACCCTCAGCAGCAAATGGAGCAAGCCATTCAGCACCAATCCTGCCACATTATACACAGATAATATACTTGATTTTATTTCTTAACCCTTATAAATAATTGTGATGATTTCAAGTGAGCAGTCCACCCTCTGCCACTCTCACTTACCTTTGAACAAAATGCAAATATCAATCAGGTCAGATCACCAGCTCAGCAGATTTAACCCACGTCACTTAACAATAACACAACACACACACACACACACACACACAGAGGCAGAGTTCTGCACCCCTTGTCAATAGGACATTAAGGTTTTTGGCACTAATGACCAGTGTAGAGATAAGAGAGCTGAGGTTAATGTGTTGCTGTGGGTGATCAAGATAAGAGCGATCCCTTCAAGCCTGCACACAATGAGACAGTGAGAAAGAGGTGGGTGGGAAAAAGTCTAAGAGGAATACATATATATATATATATATATATATATATATATATATATATGTGTGTGTGTGTGTGTGTGTGTGTGTGTGTGTGTGTGTGTGTGTGTGTGCGCGCGTGTGCACGTGTGTATGTGTGTGTGTGTGTGTGTGTGTTTAAATGCACATATGTGCACAAAATACAGAGAAAAGCTTTTGATCATTAAGAAATACTATTTATTATATCTAATGTGTGTATAGGTTTGCATTGTCTGCAGATCGTGATGAACATATAAGTATACCAAACACACACACACACGCACAAACACACACGCACACGCACACACACACACACACGCACACACACACACACACATACAAACTCAATACCTTCCAGCAATCCCTCCTTCCTTTCACTGAATGGGTTATCAGTGCAACTTAAAAGACAAACCCAGAATATACGACCCTGTCTCACATACAAAAGGACTTTATTTGGGTGGCTTCTTTGTGCAGGTCAGGATATATGTGTTCACATCTACATGGTCTGTGTGTGTGTGTGTGGTGATTTATTTTCTGCAGTGTATTGTTAGCATCAGCAGATTGTTGTGATTGCTGTTTAAGTACTTTTTCCAGCTTTACCAGTGTGAATATATACATATGTTCATATGAATGTGTGTATGTACACACACACGCACACGTTCCTCCCTGTGTGTCAAAGTAACACTAAAGTGCCCCCCACCCCCTCCCCCCTCCGTCTGTGTGGCCGGCTGGGTCGGCTGACATTTGGACACTTGTCAATCATCTCTTTCAATAGCCGAGCGGCAGGAAAAATGGAGTCGGGGGGTCAGCAACTCAGTGTATCGCCATGGCAACAACTGCACTGAAGTTCATATGCCTGCTGGGCCTGTAAGTCTAAGTGTGTGAGTGTTTGCGTGCGAGAATGTCCATTTTGTTTCGGGTTTGTGTGTGCGCGCGTGTGCGTGCGTGTGCGTGTGTGTGTGTGTGTGTGTGTGTGTGTGTGTGTGTGTGTGCGCGTGCGTGTGTGTGTGTGTGTGTCCAATTGTTCCAGAAGCAAATACTCCTCCCATTTTAGCTCTTCCACCTCTCACCTTGCAACCTCGCATGCAGCTTAGCCTTTTCCTCCCTCCTTCCCTTGCTCAAAGTATTTTTCCACCTCTCTCCTCTAACCAGCAGGTCAAGGGACAAGGCCCCGCAGGAAGTACAGCATCCAAAAAAAGAGAGAGCACTTAACCTTTCGCCACCTCCGCCTCTCCCTCTTTTTTGGCCCCTCTGCCTCTTACCGTTTTCCTCCTTCTCGCCCATGTGTATGTTTCATGTGTGTGATCATCCACTCGTGCTCTGAATCTAATTGTTTCCTCATCCGCTATAGATGAGCGTTCGTCTACTCAGCATCACTGCGTTTGGTCTTTGCTTATGAGTGGGAGAAGCGTGCATGTGTTATCCCAAATCGTGTATAAGCAAGTCCCATGTTCAGTCAAAGCACAGGAAAACAGATTGACTGAGCTCACAAAACAAGCCACAACAAACTATGTTGAGTCTGCGCTACCGGTGGTCTGTTTAAGGATTGAATGCAGAGGATAATTTGTGTTCTCAGTCAGGGAAAATAGCTCAGATTGAGCCTCGGAGGACAATCTGCTGACCCGTTTACTGAACACTTATCACAGAGAGGTTCACCAGCAGCATTCATCCCTCTGGAACTCCAACAGACGTGCACTGCCTGTCTGCTATAATGACAGCACGATGAGCAGTGACAGCAGACTGAATGTTGAGTCTGTAAAGCTCCAGGATTGCACATCTTGCATGAGAATTTAACTTTACAGGTTGCATCAGATTTGAGTGCTTAACCTATTTTTAAACACAAGTTTCCAAAAGGAGCGCACAGGTTTAGAGATGTCTTTTCTGTTGGTGAAACTTGTGAATTTGCAAGTAAAATCTGCCGCTAATAGCTGTTTGATGTGGATTAACATGCTCCATTACCCCAATATAGCAGCACTGCCAGAATCATCAGAGACTCACAGAAACACACAGAAATACATGACACAGACACCAACGCTGCTTGGTCCAAATCTCCCTGACAATGTGTGCACATGTGTGTGCACACAGCCCACTTGCTCTGCCTCTTCCCAGCTTCCATTGGTGATGAAGGCAGCGAGGCTGGAATGGCGTAATTCTGGGGGATAATTCATGGATAATTTTGGGATAATCTCCAGAAAACCATTTGAGGCACAGCCACCCAGTTTGCCCACAGCCTGATTACCGGGCATCGGGTGCCAGACACTTGTAGTGACCAACACCGCCAGCAACCACTCTGGTGCAGGAAAATAAACAAAAACAAACCAGAACTTCCAGCAGGGAAACATCCAGCTCTGCCTGTAGAGATTCACTCAGAGGGCATGCACAAGCACACACGCACACACACACACACACACACACACACACACACACACACACACACGCACGTGCACACCACACACACACACACACACGCACATGCACGCACACTCACACACACACATTGTCATAGAGGTAGAGAAATAGTTGAAATACAATGATCTAAAGTCTTTTTGTCATATGCAAGAGCATGCATATGGAGCCATCCCAAGGCCTTCACACACACACACACACACACACACACACACACACACACACACACACACACACACACACACACACACACTTAGCTGCAAGGATTTTTTTATTCATCATTGCCATCTCGTGGTGGGAGTTACCATACCGTTAGGACTAAATGCACAAGCTTTATTGTGCCACATTTAATGAAACATCTACCAGCCTCAGAAATTAGGATGCAGAAAAGCTTACATCCTCTTTTTTGAGGAGTTATCTGTATATTTGACCAAAAAAAGCAAGAATGAATTCAGATACATTTAAAAATCTTGACAAATCAATACCACAGTTTGTATTCCCAAAACTGATGGTGTGCGTCCATGTTTCTGAGGGTGTCATGCTCTGCTCCATCTGTAGATAAATGCTGCCACCTAGTGGCTCAAAGCAAAGACTCTAAACTGGCATGTCAACAAATTAGCATCACCTCTACAGTCACTGCACACAAACATCATAATTGTAAAGCTGAATAAAAATATTAAAGCTATTTAAAAGCCAACAGGGTTTCCTGTTATAATATATTCTAATTTATTAAAAATGTCCCTGCTGAGATTAAAGAATAACACATTTGTGTAAAAGCAGAAAATATTCAAATCTGATATTAAGTTTGTTTGAACACTGCAGGAAAAGCAAGTAAATGTATACAATTAAAAAAATGTTGTTTTGGTTTTATAGATATTACTTATGACTTTATCACAACCTTAGACAGGATTTGTATAAAAAACTAAAAGAATGTGAGACATTTCTGACACAATTGAAGACAATCCTAGCTGCTCCCAAAGCAGCATGCCAAACTCAGATTTACTCACCATTTCCTGTAAAATAACTTTTGCATTCACGTCCTCCTCGTCCTGTCGTTCCACTGCTGCAAAACTCTGTCCGTGAGGTGTTGATGACAAGCAACTCAAATCCTTCTGTGTTCATGGGGAATCCAATTTTTCACAAGTCAGAGTTTGCAAGGGTCAGTTTCCAAAACGCCTGTAACATGAGCCGAAGCAGCAGAACTGATCCGATACAGGAAGAAGAGTTCTCCCGCCAGCCTCCACAGGGCACTTTTTTGTTGTCGTCTTGAGAAACTCATCCTCACTTTAAGAAACGAGTAAACTCCCCTGAGGACAGGGCAGCAGCCGTGGCCTGCAGATGTGATGATGGTAAGATAATCGGCACAGACTGATGAAGCCAAGAAGCAACAAGCACTCACCTGTTTCCTCCTCCTGTCTCCAGGCAGTGGAAACCCTCCTGTCAGATTTAAACCAGCACACAAACACCGCTCTCCTCCTCGATATTGTCCGTTTGCTCTGCTCCGTCTCTGCACTTGACCAATCCACTCCATCAGCTCCACCACTCTCAGCTGACTGTCCAACCAATTACGGGTTTTTTTATGATACTTTTACTCACTTGCCATCCTCCCCCACAGCTGCCAAACCAGTCACCTGTAGACTCACAGGCACTCAGAACCATTTCCCAATCTCCCACCCTCCTCGCTTCATTCTTATCTTGTCTATCTCGCCTATTCCTGTCATTTTCACCTCCCTCACTCCCACTTAAAGTCCTTTCACTTCCTCTAATAAATCCTTTGCCTCTACCCAACCATTACCAATTTTCTTTGACCCACTATTTGCTATTAGCCCCTCGTCTTCCTCCTCCCCTTCCTCTCATCCCTCCACTCTCCATCGCTGTCTCTGCCTATCCTCCTTATATATCCTCAGCCTTCGCTTTGCCTTCTCCCCATCTCCAGCGGCATGAATATATTATTATCCACACAATGGAGCCCTGCTTATTGTTTATGAATTACCAGCCTTGCGGCCAAACAAAGCCTATTTTCATAAGAAACCTCCATTTCATTTCAGCTCCAATTAGATTGGGGGCTAAAGAATAGGAGTCCTCAGGCCTCAGCCCCTAAGGATGGCAGGTCCATTCAGCTTCATTCAATGGGGCCTTATTGCTTTCCCATACAAAAGAGCACGTGGATGGGCTTTCAGACTGAAACACCAACCAAAAATGACTGTGAGACAGTACTGTACAATAACAAATCTTTAAAGAAAGGACACTGAGTGCTTATCCTCCCATCCATCAATTCATCCCTCACTCTCCGCTTTCTTCCTCTCCTTCGCTGCTATATTGTGAGACCTGGACATTAATGACAGACAGTTGAAAGAGAAAAGGGGTGAAAGAAAGAGAAGAAGAAAGAGGCAAAGCAGCTCAGTTTTTCACAATACATGTCAAGTCTAAATGATCACTGGCTGCTGAATAGATGAACGGAGAAGAAACGAATTGTGTGTGTGTGTGTGTGTGTGTGTGTGTGTGTGTGTGTGTGTGTGTGTGTGTGTGTGTGTGTGTGTGTGTGTGTGTGTGTGTGTGTGTGTGTACAGCTGATTGATTCTCTGCTTTGAGAAGAGAGAGAAAAGCTTGAAGGAAAGAGTGAAAGACCTTGATGCTTTTTTTTAAGAGCTCCACAATTGTCGGAGGGTCTCGGAGCCGCTCTGTGGAGCACCCACGATGACAAGCTGTCACTCCTTCCTGGTACCAAAAGTGAAAGTGAAAAGGGGGTGGGGTCAGGTCAGAAACTTGACAAGTGTGTCTGCATCTTGATTTTGTAAGTTTACTACAAACAAGTTGATTAATTTAGAGGAAAAGTAAATACCTGGATTCCAAAAACACATCCCAGACATTCCTTTTTTGCCTCAAAAGCAGGCAAGTGTTTTCATTTTTTTTTTATTTTGAGATTAAAGCTTCTGTATCTCTCTGAACAGCCTCGGTGGGAAGAAATGGTTCAATTCTGACCCAAGAGACAATGCTGGTGAACGTTCTCAGCAATCAGACATGAGGATAAAATAATAAATGAACCTTTAAGATAAATTTCAGACATTTTAATGAGGAACTTTTACAAGTGAGAAAAGCTAACAGCTAGCCTGAGTAAAACGTGGACTGCTGACATCTAAAAAACAAACTATAGTTGCTGCAAATGCTGCTAAAAACTCTTCATATTTTGACATCATTTGCAGTTAATTCAGCAAGAATAGCACATTTCTGCTGCAGCTTGGACATTTTTGAGACTGAAGTTGCTAAAAGATGAAAGTAATCCAAATCTACATCAGTCCTGATGACGCTGCTGTGACTAACCATTGGCTCATCTTTTTTATTCGTTCCGTGTTTATCTTCATTATCATTTTTGTTTGTTCTTTTTTATATGGTTTAATGAAAAAAATAATTGTTTTACCTGACATGTTTCAGCTAGCCATCATCAGGGATCACTGGCCTTATCTGCGGGCAGCAGAGGAAGGTGTTGACCTCTTCTGCCCGTGTCCTCCTTGTTGACATGGTCCCATGTGTGATCCAATGTGAATACTCAATCTTCTCTGTTCATGGTTTTGTGCCCACGTCTCCTTGTCTTTTTCCTCCATTGATCCATCTTTTATATTTCTGTTCTCTAATTTCCCTCTGGGATTAATAAAGTATCTTTGATTTGATTGATTTGACTGTTCTGTCTTTGTGATCCTTGTGCTGTTCCAGTCCAGGTCAAGATATCTTGCAACTCTTTGTTCTCAGTGTATAATAATCCTATAGTCCATGCTGAATATGGTCATGTAATTTTTTTTTAAAACTGAATCGCTCTCACATGAAGTGATTTCAGCCGTTTCACTGTTGACAGTTTCAATACTTTCCAGAATGAACCGTTTCAAGGCTGTCACTTTAAGAAAACAAGCTAGAGCTGGCCACACCCACCCGTCTCCTGCTCAGGCTGCTATATCCTGATCCCTGTTTCACGCTGGAAGCATCAAGCGGCGCGGAACGGCAGTGGATCGTTTTACTCGCGAGTTTCAATGCGTTGCATTACACACCGAGAGAATATTGGCCGCAGAACGGCTTCCTCGCTGTGCTCCTAGCTGGACTCGCAAGATCACATAAATCCATCGAGGTCACAGTTTGTTTATACAATCCAGCATTAAACCTAAAAGAAGAAAATCATGTTTGATTTTGCTGTTTAATGTCACATATGATGTTCCTCTCCACTGCCAGGATTAAAGCCATGAAAAACACACCGCTGAACTTCTATAAGTAAATAAAACGTTAGATCGTAAGCTTCATATACATGAAATTGCATCGCTGCAGTACTTTTATTTTAAAAACTACTGGGGATTTTGTACTGAAACAGTGTGATTCCCTGTCTAGCGTTATGTTAACTGCAAAAATGGACGTGTCCCAGAAGCGGCTCACAGCAAAAATAGAACCTGATGCTATTTTTAGCGGTGCGGCGGGCTGCTTCTGGGATGCGCCTGAAAACTGGTGCGTTGCAGCTGGTTTGAAGCACTCTTTCATCTAAAACTGATTCTATTTGAAGCAGCAACGTTCTGCTGCCGTTCCGCGCCACTGATGCTTTGAGTATGAAATAGGAGTGAGAAGCTCTAACATCCGGGAGGGGCTCAGTGTTGAGTTGCTGCTGCTCCAGCCTAGAAATTATTCTATGCAAATCTCCCCGTTTGTGACATCACAAACAGGTGGTTTTTTTAATGGCTTGTTTTAGGCATATAAATCCTAAAACCAAATGACAGGATACAGATAAACGAGTGTTTATAGAGTTAATCCGAGTTTAAAATTCTTGTTTTCAGAGCTCTGCATCCAGGACAGCCTACGATGGAGGTGTGATGGTATTGTTTTATTCTGGGATGTTTTCATGCTAACTTCATTATTAAGGAGGATCGGAGCCTGGCAGCAGTGGACCTTATCTTCTAAGATCTGCTTCACAGGATGAATGTGAATTTGTGTCTTTGTTCCTAAGAAGGAATACTCAACAGGAAGCAAAAGGCCACTGTTTTCCTGTACTAGTGAATGGGCAAGGTGAGTCACAGTGAAAAGGTTGACATCTGTGCTAAATCACCCAACAGCACAATCGGATCATCTTTTTCACAAAGCTCAACACAATTGCCTGAATACACAATAGATTTCAATAGCCTCAAAAAGAATTTAAAAAGATGCAGTCAATGTGATAGTCACATCCGTGTAGTTCTCTATGCCCTTTACTGCTTCTATTTCAATAAGCAGGATTTGTTTTGGGTCTATTTTATGTTTTAATTAATCAAGTGAATCTGATTAGTATCTGCATGCTAAACATGGATTATGCAGAGCAGAGAACTCACCAGAAGAGATTAAAATCACTTCAAAAAGCCTCAGATCTCAGAGTTACCCAGTCTACCTCTGATGAACATCTCAGGGCAACATGATATCTAAATGAAATGGGCTGATTAATCCACTTGAGCAGCAACAGGGTTTTGCATGGCAACCATGAACCATTAACAACCATTTAATCAATTTCCCTCTGGGATTAATAAAGTATTTTTGAATTGAATTGAATGAAGCGGAAAACAGTCCGACTCGTGCAGGAGGTGGACACGTTTAATTACAAGTACAATAACGGATGCCTAGTTTCTCTCATATAACACAGGGATTTGTAAAAAAAAAAAACAAAGTTTGTTGAGTTTTATTGGAAAACTTTCAAAATTTCAAAAAATAAACATCAAACAAAATTGAACACTTGGATGAGACATCTCCTTGAGTTAGCATGTTTTCTACGTGCATGAATGAATTTGCTCCAGGTACTATATGGGCAACTCTAAATTGTCATTAGGTAGGTGTGTGTGCGTGCGTGTGTGTGTGCACATGTGTCTCCAACCTCCTTAATGTTTCAGAGCCATGTTTACCACGAGTTGCACCATTTTTTTCCAATAAATTTATTTATTTTCCTGCAAGAAATGACTCACATTTTAGCAGTATTTACATTATATAGTACAAGTTTGACATCTGTGCAATTCACTCAAAATGCTCAGAAAGTAAGTCGAACATTAATAAGAAAACAAGACTTTTTTGAAAGTTAGGCTAAAAAAAAACAGTCCAATAAAAAATACCTGCAATATGAAACATCCATAAAAAATTAAATAGCATCAGAAATCTTATGGAATTAGTTGAAAATCAGACAGATTCTAAAACTCTCAGTAACGCTGTGAGCATTAACACTTAGAGCAGGGGTGTCAAACTCATTTTAGCTCAGGGGCCACATCGAGGGAAATCTAGTCCCAAGTGGCCCGGACCGGTAAATAAAAAAAAAAAAACTTCAGATTGTTTTCTTTGTTTTAATACAATCAATATGAAACAAGGCTGGAGCCTGAGGACAGTGTAGTACAAGTACAACACCTGAAGTGTACTTGAAAATTTGGAAAAAAAAAAAAAAAAAAAAATCAATACATAATAAAAAATTCCTTAGTGATTCAGAGCTTACAGATCACATGGCACGATAAGTTCCATGCAGCACTTAAAGTATATTTGACTCATTTTACTTTACATCTTTTAGCTTTCACCAGCACATCAATATCAGAAGTCACATCCTGAGTGGCAGCCAACTTCAGGATGTGATTCAAGTTCTTGTGTGAGCCTTGAGCGCAGCTTTGTTTTATTTATAGTCGTTACAGAGAAAACTTGCTCACAAAGATAAGTTTATTTTCACTCTACATTGTAAAGTATGAAAATAAAGTTTTCACAACCATCTCGCGGGCCGGATTTAACCCGCTTGCGGGCCTCATCCGGCCCGCATATTTGACACCCCTGACTTAGAGTATACCGTTTATGTACCGCTGAACAGGTGTCCTGTTAAGACTGTAAACCAAAGGAGAGGAATTCTCTTCCAGTTGCATCCTTCCTGAATCCAGCCGCCGAGGATGGATGTTGTCTGTTTAGCATTAAGAATGTTGAAGTTGGATAAATAGAATTATTCCACATCTCAGTGAGGCTTGTCTGCAGAGTCCCAAAAAGTTAACAGCTTATAGATCCACTCCTGCTTTTACTCACACATTAAGCTTTTAAATTTTACAGGTGAGTCCACCTGAGAACAAGGTTCACAGGTTTGTCTCATCCCACGATGGGTCGTTCATACTCTTCAACACCCTCCTCACAACTTTTTCCAATTCCTTCCTCGCTCTCTGCTCCTCCTCCAGAGACCTCTTCATCTTTTTATTATCCTGTCATAAACAATCATTTCAATCAGAGAAAAGATCCATTTTAAAAACATACTTTTCAAGTTTTAAAGCTCTAATTATTTTTCAGATTTTTTTTAACTACGGCAGCTTGTTTTTTTTTTCAGTTTTAATGACAGTAGTTATCACAATCAGGATTTATTATGAAACGGTGCCACAAATTTACCTGTTTCAGCTCCTGAACCTCGTCTCGCAGAGCGTAAACCACATCCACCAGGCTCCTTAAACAAAGAGTACACTTCAATATTCACCAAAAATGTCAGTCTACATGCACAGAACTTGTTTCAGACTTTAGTGAAAAAAATCAGCATCTCAGTAAATTTGAATATTGTGAAAAAGTTCGATATTGAAGACCCCTGACGCCACACTAATCAGCTAATTAACTCAAAACACCTGCAAAAGCCTTTAAATAGTCTCTCAGTCTAGTTCTAGGCTACACAATCATGGGGAAGACTGCTGACTCAACAGTTGTCTAAAAGACGACCATTGACACCTTACACAAGGAGGGCAAGACTCAAAAGGTCATTGCTGAAGAGGCGTGCTGTTCACAGAGCTCTGTGTCCAAGCACATTAATAGAGAGATTCACAAAGAGTGGACTGCAGCTGGAGTCTGTGCTTCAAGAACCACCACACACAGAAGAATGCAAGACCTGGTTTCAGCTGTTGCACTCCTTGTGTCAAGCCACTCTTGAACAAGAGACAGCATCAGAAACGTCTCACCTGGGCTAAAGACAAAAAGGACTGGACTGCTGCTGAGTGTTGCAAAGTTATGTCCTCTGATGAAAGTAAATGTCCCAGAGTCTGGAGGAAGAGAGGAGAGGCACAGAGTCCACGTTGCTTTAGATCCAGTGTAAAGTATCTGCTGGTGCTGGTCCATTGTGTTTTCTGAGGTCCAAGGTCAATGCAGCCATCAACCAGGAAGTTTTAGAGCACTTCATGCTTCCTGCTGCTGACCAACTTCATGGAAATGCAGATTTAATTTTCCAGCAGGACTTGGCAGCTGCACACAGTGCCAAAGCTACAAGTATCTGGTTTAAGGACCATGGTCTCCCTGCTCTTGATTGCCTAGCAAACTCACCTGACCTTAACTCCATAGAACATCTATGAGGTATTGTGAAGAGGAAGATGCAACACACCAGACCCAACAATTCAAAATAGCTGAAGGCCACGATCAGAGCAACATGGGCTCTCATAACACCTGAGCAGTGCCACAGACTGATGGGCTCCATGCCACGCCGCATTGCTGCAGTAATCCAGACCAAAGGAGCCCCAACTAAACACTGAGTGCTGTACATGTTCATACTTTTCATGTTTATTCTTCAGTTGGCCAACATGTCTGTCATTGAAGCGTAGCCACAACCGATTTTACATTACATTATTATTATTAGCAACCAGCAACAGCAAAATGTAGCATTTCTGGTGCATCCAGGGGTCTAGGCTGACAGGAAATTAACATTTCTACCAGAATTATGTATAAAATAATGTCCTTATGCATTGCTGTTAAACATATGCAACTGAATCCAAACAAATGAGTTTAGCCAATGTTTGAACTAGTCTGTTAGCTTAGTCCTCTTCCAAAAGATGGGATGCCTCAGTACAAATTAAAAATATACCAAAACAAACGTTTTCAATATAAATTAACTGACAGGTTCAACAATTTTCATAAATTACAGCCAGAAACTTTTTCCTTTAGCTTATCAGTATTGTTGTTTTTAGTATTATTTTGTGGGACAGAAGCTAAAATTTTTGGATACGAACAAAGCAGGTTAGGTAATTCATGAATTTTGTAGAGAATCAGAAAGTCGTTTTAAATGTTGAACAGAGGCACATTTTTTATTTCTGCTCATCAGATAGATGAGCCACGTACACAAGGTGAAGTTTGTCAGTAATTAAATATTAATATGTTTTAGAGAGAAACTGACGTTTTTTTTCCCCTTAGATTAATGAAATATCATAAAAATTTTACTTTCTTTTGGAAGCAGCATGGAATAGACATTAGTCTTACTTCTCTTCTAGCGCACTTTGTCCATTCCGACTGGGATCCTCCAGAACCTTCTCCTCACCGGGAATGATCACATGAAGGCCCGTTTCCCGCTGCGGCCCTGGGACAAAACAGAGAAGCAAACACCCGCTGTGGCTTCATAGCGTCTTTTCATAACAACAGACAGGAGGCCAGTAAAAAAGTGAGTTAGTAACAACAATCAAAGGGGAGTTAAAGGAAATTTAAATAATAAAGTCAAATTAGTAAGTCACATCAGCAGATCTGCAACAATAAAACACCAGAACACCAGAGTCTACCAACAGAGTGTTTTATTAAAACTTAGGATACAGAGTTTGGGACTTAAGCAGCGTAGAAGAAATACACTTTAGGCTCTGGCTGCAGAGACGACGCAGTCAAATGTGTGACTTGAACGCAGCTTTAGAGCACACAGAGGACGCTGTTGGTTAAAGATAGCTAGTTTGTTGTTGTTTTTCCACCCTGTGTGTCCCAGAGTTAAACCACAGAATACACCTGTCACAAAGTTCAGCACATGTTATAAGGACCGTGATATTCTTCGCTCAGAACGCTGACTTGTTTTTCTGGCTTTAAGACAACAATTATTTACAGAAACGGATTATCATGTGCTCTTTTTAACTCAAGTCCATTTGAACAGCCTTCTGATGTCGAATGATGAATTCACTCAGAAGAATTCCTTCATTTCACTTGTTTTTTTTTTGTTTGTTTTTTTAAACCTTCAACAGCAGCCAAACACTGGAGGTGAGCATTTACACTGCAAATGAGCATTCACTTTACAATTACACCAAATACTGAAGTCTACCTTTAGGAATATATCTTACAGACTCCAAAAATTACAGAATTTCACAGAATTCGCCCCCTCCTTGTTACACGATTGTGCAAAATAATCAAAACATTTGATTTAATAATTTACTGTAAACTGAACAAAGTATTCCAGTGATCATTTTGTAAACACTGATGTACGGATTTTAAATTAAATTAAAATTTATTTTAATTAAAAAATCAACTGTGTACAGAATTATAAATACAGGAAACCAACTGTAACATGGACCCATAAATATTTGATCTGTCATTCACTTTGCTCGCTGTAAGAGGGTGTTAGCTTGTACTTTTTATACCATTACTGGAAAAATACTTCTTCATAAAAATAGGTTTTAATGCGAGAGAAACAGGGGAACCTCACAAGCTATTAAAGGCAGGCTGCAGCTGACGAGGCTTTAGAGTAGGTGCTAATTGTTTGTGGATGTTTTTGAGTCAACTTTGCACTATATAGGCCAAATTGTAGATTATTTACTGTCTTTTTGTTAAACTGTAGAATCACTGAGGAGGTACAGACTCTAACCCACTCTGGTGTGCCCACAGACATATAAACATAGACGCCCCGTGGACTGGCACTGCCTATTGGAACTGCCATAGTAAACGGCCGCCATCTTAGATGGGTCTTCATTCGCCTCTAGGACATTTATTTCTACTGAGGCAGGTGCTTACCCTTAACTAAAAAACACATTTAATCAAGCTTTTTCACAAAATTAGACACATGGTATATTCTTAAAATATAAACATAATTAAACAAAACAAATTAAAATATCAAATCCCATCAGGTAGGTCAACAGTTTTCCCATGTGACATGGTTTTGATAGTATGCCAGTTGTTGCAACAGTAGGCTGCATGAAAACGAGCATTTTTGCCAGCTCTGCATTGGCAGTGGATAGTGACAATACCTATCCAATATGGCGGCGAAGCTGTTGCGCTCTCCAGCACGGAATGGGGCGTCTACATATTCATGTCTACGGGTATGCCTTTCCTGAGAAGATAAAAAGGTTTTATGCTCTGTAGTTTAACATTTTCCTAACAGCAGTCACCTGCTCCTCCAGCTTCATGTTTTAGGAGAAACCTTTAGTTTTAAGGGCGATGACAACATCCAGATCAGCTTTCACTGTGAATAATAAACACAAGCTCTGTGAAGTCATGGTAGAATGGATCTCTTCACGTTTAAATACAGACTCATTACCCGCTCAGGCAAGAAATAAAGTAGGATATTTAGACATGATAAATACTAAGGCAAAACATATAGTTTCATACTTACTGAATAAAGGCAAATTCAACTCATAATAAAGGTCTGTGACTGTGTCGGTTTGAATTATAATGTTAATTTGAATTATTTAATTATTTAAAATAAGGTATAAATAAACTCTTCTGACAAAGACAATTAGGAAATTTACCTTTATGGTAAATTATGGATACAGGGCAAAAGTGGGAAGTTATTTCCAGTGAGTTAATCTGAATTATAAAAGAGTAAATTTAAATAAAACCCAACTCATCTGGATGTTGTGTAAAAAGTTAATTTCAAGTCATACGATCACAACCTAAATGTCATACTGGTTTTTGCAACAATGACAAAAATCAATGAACAGGATGAATTTCCCGACCGGTATTTTCTTAAATTCACCAGCTGCCTCTTTTTAGACCCAACAAGAGTAAAACCACAGACATATACTGGTCCTTCTCAAAGAATTAGCGTATTGTGATAAAGTTCATTATTGTCTGTAATGTACTGATGAACATTAGACTTTCATATATATATTAGATTCATTACACACAACTGAAGTAGTTCAAGCCTTTTATCGTTTCTAATATCGATGATTTTGGCATACAGCTCATGAAAACCCAAAATTCTTATCTCAAAAAATTAGCATCTCATGAAAAGGTTCTCTAAATGAGCTATTAACCTAATCATCTGAATCAACTAATTAACCCTCAACACCTGCAAAAGATTCCTGAGGCTTTTAAAAACTCCCAGCCTGGTTCATTACTCAAATCTGCAATCATGGGTACGACTGCTGACCTGACTGCTGTCCAGAAGGCCATCATTGACACCCTCAAGCAAGAGGGTAAGACACAGAAAGAAATTTCTGAACGAATAAGCTGTTCCCAGAGTGCTGTATCAAGGCACCTCAGTGGGAAGTCTGTGGGAAGGAAAAAGTGTGGCAGAAAACGCTGCACAATGAGAAGAGGTGACCCGACCCTGAGGAAGATTGTGGAGAAGGACCGATTCCAGACCTTGGGGGACCTGCAGAAGCAACGGACTGAGTCTGCAGTAGAAACATCCAGAGCCACCGTGTACAGGCGTGTGCAGGAAATGGGCTACAGGTGCCGCATTCTCCCGATCAAGCCACTTTGAACCAGAAACAGCGGCAGAAGCGCCTGACCTGGGCTACAGAGAAGCAGCACTGGACTGTTGCTCAGTGGTCCAAAGTACTTTTTTCGGATGAAAGCAAATGTTGCATGTCATTCAGAAATCAAGGTGCCAGAGTCTGGAGGAAGACTGGGCAGAGGGAAATGCCAAAATGCCTGAAGTCCAGTGTCAAGTACCCACAGTCAGTGATGGTCTGGGGTGCCATGTCAGCTGCTGCTGTTGGTCCACTGTGTTTTATCAAGGGCAGGGTCAATGCAGCTAGCCATCAGGAGATTTTGGAGCACTGCATGCTTCCATCTGCTGAAAAGCTTTATGGAGATGAAGATTTCATTTTTCAGCACGACCTGGCACCTGCTCACAGTGCCAAAACCACTGGTGAATGGTTTACTGGCCATGGTATTACTGTGCTCAATTGGCCTGCCAACTCTCCTGACCTGAACCCCGTAGAGAATCTGTGGGATATTGTGAAGAGAAAGTTGAGAGATGCAAGACCCAACACTCTGGATGAGCTTAAGACCGCTATCAAAGCATCCTGGGCCTCCATAACACCTCAGCAGTGCCACAGGCTGATTTTCTCCATGCCACGCCGCATTGAAGCAGTCATTTCTGCAAAAGGATTCCTGACCAAGTATTGAGTGCATAACTGAACATAATTATTTGAAGGTTGCCTTTATTGTAATAAAAACACTTTTCTTTTATTGTTTGGATGAAACATGCTTTTTTTTAGATAGGAAATTTGGGTTTTCATGAGCTGTATACAAAAATCATCGATTTTAGAAACAATAAAAGGCTTGAACTACTTCAGTTGTGTGTAATGAATCTAATATATATGAAAGTCTAATGTTTATCAGTACATTACAGACAATAATGAACTTTATCACAATATGCTGTTTTTTTTAAAAGGACCTGTATACGTAGACACCCCGAGGACTGGCACTGCCTATTGGAGCTGCCGTAGTGGTCAGCCGCCATTTTAGATGGGTCTCCATTTGCCCCCAGTGCATTCATTTCTACTGATAAAGGTGCTTACCCAACAAAAAACACATTTTATCAAGTTTTTTCTTCAAATTCAGACAGATGGTATGGCATGATAATTAAAATGTAAATATGATTAAAGAGCAAGTCACCCCCAAATCAACTGTTTTTTGCTGATGAACTATATAAATGTCTAATCATGCTGTAGACACATGTAGTCAATAATCTGGCACTTTAGTGCATCTTAGTTAAAATTTAAATATTCTCCCTAAAACTGTCAGTTCCATGCTGTCGTTCTTTTTTTTAGGTCACTGCCGAGCTGAGCTTAGATTTTAACATGTACTGTTTAATCATGAAATTTAAATGTAATAAGGTAAAACCCAGTGCATTTAACATAATGCTGCACTTTAGAAAATGGGTTGAAATATAACATGTTGGTGAGCTGGGTCCCGAATATCGGCTTGTGGAGCTCTCGGGAGACCGATGTTTTCCACCCGGAATGCCGGCTGTTTCTCCCCGCAGCACGGTCCATCTCTGTCTGATCGCGGCTCCTGTTAGCTACGCGGGCTGACGGCTGGTTCTCCCAGCAGCTCGGCGCATCTGTCTGATCGCGGCTTCTGTGTGCTGCGGCGGGCTGATGGCTGGTTCTTATGGCAAGCCAGAACCGCCAAAATACGCCACTTCTCCCCGCAGCTTGGCGCATCTCTGTCTGATCGCGGCTTCTGTTTGCTGCGGCGGGCTGACGGCTGGTTCTCCCAGCAGCTCGACGTATCTGTCTGATCGCGGCTTCTGTGTGCTGTGCGGCTGCCGGCTTGTGGAGGTCTCGGAGACCTCTGTGTTCCACCCGGTTTTACCCAGCGGTCAGCCCGGCATATCTCTGACTCAGAAGCTCTGGTGATGTGCACAGTTAACTCTGGTTGTAGCTAGGTTGCTACCTCCATTAGCTTAGCTCCCACCTCCGCATTAGCTTTGGGTTAGCTTCAGGTTAGCTTGTAGCTAGTTCGACCTGGTGTCGTCAGTCGATCCCAGCCTTACAGCCCCACCCTCAGCTCCTCCTCTCTTCCCTTTTATGGAATTGGCTGGGCTTGACGGAACCTGTGACACGGTCAAAATGGCGGTGGTGGTCACCTCCCATTTGGCCTCAAAAAAGTGATATTGGAGCCTATGGAAAGTAGATGTCCATAATATTAATGTCGATGGTTTTATTGCAAAGCTTGCATGGGATTTTGTAAATGACTCCACATTTAAGTCCAGCTGATATTTTGTCTTTTGGGTGCACTAGTCTGTTTCTAACTGTTGTGTATGGTTTTGTTGGTGTGTTTATGTTGTGTTTTTTCATATAAATGGAGAAGGAAGTGACGCTACCATCAGCGTCAGCCTGAGGAAGTCTGCAGCCGCAGACGAAACGTAGTGACAAAACAGGTAACAAAACTGTTTCTGTGTTTTAAAAGAAGAACGACGGCATGGAATTAGAACCACGACACAGCAAGAACACACCTAAGATAAAACTGTCAGTGTTGCGCTGTCTTCAGGTAAAATCTCTGCACTGCATTTGAATTCAAATCTGCCATCGCTACTGGCTAAGAGGTACACTATGACGTTAGTTGGTACATTATGATGTCACAATGTCATGCTGAGCCTGTGTGTGTGTATTTGTTAGCAGCTCCACCCTCTCGGTCTGCCAGGCAACAGCATTTGTTGCATTTTTCAAACAGGGAATGGAAGTTGAGTAAGACTCTGGTAGGGGGTGACTTGCTCTTTAAACAAAATAAATAAAAATCCATCAGGCAGGCTAGTAAAGTCAATAGTAATCCTATGTGATCTGTTTTCAATAGTACGCCAATTGTTGCAACCGCAAGCTGCACAAAAACAGGCATAGTCGCTTACTCTGCATCGACTTTGGAGGGTGAGGACACCCATCCAATATGGCGGCGACGCTATTACACTCTCCAGTGCCCAATGGGGCATCTACAATTTGATGTCTATAAGTAAAACATCTATTTATGCAAACAGAAAAAAAAAGCTATGCTGAGATCTAGTTTTGGCATGCTGATTTATGTTCCTGACAGCAGGGGGCGGTATGTTCCTGAACCTGCTTGTGCATGCTTGTGTAGCATTTGTGCTGTTTGAGCATCCGTACCCTTAAAAACACACTGAACAGAATTAGGTGAACTCAATATGCTTGTTGCTGAAATGCATCTGAATATCAGACAGGAAAAAGATTCGACCCCATCCATCCTTCCCCTCCAAAATCCCTGTTCTCTCCACCAAGACTCCAGCACATTTCCAGTTAAACAAGGAGAGTGGCCACATTCATGAGAAATGAACAATAATCAGCTAACACTTACTGCATGACAACTACAGAAAGAGAGGAGGCACATAAAAGGGAAAGAGGCAAAGGCAACAGGGAAATGTTTAAAACATCGTCAAACAAGCTGTTGAAAAAGAATAAATTAAATAAGTTAACAAAAAATAAACAAGTATAATAAAAATAAATAATGTAAAAAAACTACTTCTTTAATACATCTAAAGTAAAAGAGGTAAGCGCACTCTACGTTACATTAAACCACAGCAAGGTGGCGCTGCACGTTCTTTAGTTCTGGTGAGAGATGCAGCTCTTGCGTGGTACCGATCCCATTCTGTAACTGTGGGTGGTCCAGATGGAGTCGTAGTCTGAGTCCTCCGACAGGTCGGAGCTCAGCTCCGGTCGAGAAACGCTGCTACGGCGGCCCGACGAGTCCACACAGGACTGGTCTGAGTCTGCTAGCACGTGGTTGTGCATCAGGTCGGTGCCCTGCCAGGCTGGTGGCGGCGAGCCGAGGCAACAGTGTGAATGCATGAGGGGAGGAGGTGATGGTCGAAAAAAAAAAGTGAGACGGTGCAGGGAGAGGTTTGGGTGGGCGGTGTACGCAACAAAATGGTGAATCACAAAAGCAAGGACAGAGGATGAGAGGATGGAGGAAATTGAAACAGGAAGTTTAAAAAAAGCAAGAGAAACCAACTCAAGGTAAATCAGAAAAATACCAAAGAGTCAGAAATGGAAAAGAGACAGAAAGAGAAGAAGTTGTTAGAAAGATCAGTTCAGAATACCGATTTAAACGAGTACAGAACACAGCTAGTTACTACAGAGTAAAAAGCCTCCCTTTCATTGTACACAAGATGCATTCATCATTATTTTTCTTACTCGAGTTAAGAGTCTGCCTGGTTTTGGCGCTGGTGCAGTAAGCTTCAATCACTTTCAGGATCTGAGCATCCTCCTCCAGAGCAGCTGTACCTGAGGAGGACCAACAGGAGGAAACAAGCTAAGCTAATGGAAACGACAAAAATGTCATTTCTGGCACAATTTGTCATCTAAATCATATGATAAATGATTTATAGAATACAGAAAAATGTCTGTCAGCAATATTTTTCACATTACATTATATTTGATGGTTATTCGCAGCAGAAATTTACAGTGAAGCTCCTTCAAAAGACCTGAATTATTTAAAACGTGACAGAATATTTAAAACCTACTTTTCCTCAAGGCAAATTCCTCCTCAGACTGTTTCCGCTCCGGTTTGCGTTTAGGAAGGAGTTTCTTCACACTCTTAGGACTTTTACTAAGATCCTGCAGGTGGAGGACAAAAGGGCGATGAGCTTGTAGCAGCACGCATGATCAAACTCACCCACACACACACACACCTCTTTGTAGCAGAGAGCAGCAGACGGGCGTAGTGGCGGTGCAGGTCGCAGGCAGCTCAGGCTCCAGGGTTTGGGCGTGTTGGGTGGTTCCAGTGGGCCCCACATCAGAATGCTGTGGGATGTCCCGTAAGAGGATGGGTGGGGTAAGGTGTGGTAGGTGGGTGCTACTGTCATGGACCTTCCCTCAGCATGTCGCGATGGAGTGAAAGGGTGAGATGGAAGCTAAGAAGACGAGATGAAGAGAACAAGGATCAGGTTTCATCTTTTTCTCCTTTTAAACCTAAAAATTATAGTAGAAATAATCTTTTTTTTTTAATAAAATGCACATTTCTAATTATAATCCCTGAATTGTATTTTATTTTTTAAATCCATCTTTTTCTAAATTTAACATAAAAATTCTTGCAGGTCATATTTCTGCAGGGTTCAGGCATTTCTGAGATTAATTTTGATCAGGTTTTGGATGCTTTAAAATAAATTATGATTATCTAAAGGAAATAACCAATCTCCTATTTCTAATAAATCTGATTTAAACCTTCATTTAAAGTCCCACTTATGGGAAGTAAGTTGTTTCTTGCTGATGCAAAGCTCCTATTGTAAACACACTAGTTCATCATTGTCTTAGATAAGTGAATGGTATATAATAAGCCACTAAAGCTGATTTCTATGCATTTGTGTTTTTAATGCAATTTTGTGTTGCAGCCACAAACCACTTTACACAGAGCCACTTCAGATGATTGCTACAGATTATGTAGTCCAGCCTGTCCTCGACATATTGATTTTTATGGTCGGAGTTGGCGTAACATCAGCATATATTTAAATGATCTCAGGGTGGAAACCGTATGTGGCGTGAATGAACAGAAAGAAAATTTAACTCCTGACCGTGTGGCAGGGAACGGTGAGCGGTTTGTGGCTGGGCGCCGTGGCAGCGGTGTGTTTGATCTGTCTCGTCAGGTGTTCCACCCAGTCCTGCAGGTCCTGCTGGTTCGAGCAAATCACCTGAAGACGGTCAAACATCGTACCTGCATGGACACCAGCTGTGTTGTTAAAGGCCTCGCCTATAAAATATGTACATCTACAGTTATGATGCAATCTTACCGTTGAGCTCAAAAGCATTTTTATGGGCTTCACAGTCTTCTAGTTTGGTCACCATCATGGCAGCCAAAGGCAGTTTTCCCTACAAGGACAAATAACCACATGACATTGAGGAAATAAATGCATTCATCAGCATTTGCAAAAGGGAACAAAATAAGTGCACCAAATGAATCAACATCACAGAATGTATTAGATGAGTTCCATCCACGAGCTCAGCAGCGCTTTCTTGCAGCTGGTCCTGCGAGGTCACGAAGTCACCAGAGAATTGCAAGATCACGCATGATGTCATGATATATAACAAGTAAGGAGAAAGATGGCAGCATGTATTCAGAAGGTCTGTGGTTTATTTTCTGTTCATTTAACCTTAGCCACAAGGGTGTAGCGAGCAGTGATGCCAGGAACATGTTACTTAGTAACGCATTACTCTAAAATTACCATTTTTTCCAGCAACGACTAATCTCCTATTTCCATATCAGCAATCAAATTAAAGCCCCGTGTCCAAGGCAGTATGCCCAACTGGTAACTATTTTTGTGTAACTGCTTTTGTGCTTTGCAAAGCTGGCAAAACCAGCGACAGGAATAGCAAGACACGTCTAACCAACAACAGCAGTTATACAGCACTCAGAGCAAGCAGCATATTAAGCTACTATAGGTTCGAACTGCACCGCGATCCCATCCCATTGGAATGGAAGCGCTACTCGTGGTGCTAAATTAACACCAACCAAAAATAGCACCATCAGAACACTAAACAAAAGACTAACGACATCCAGCACAACGCTGGCAACAAAACACACTAGGGATGTCCCGTTCCAATATCGATATCGGAAGTAATTCAATATCGGCCCCAAACCAGTGTATTGGATTATATCGGACGGCATCAAAAATATATGATATAAGCAGTTCGTTAAGGTTCACATTGTTGCAACCAATGACTACGAAAAAAATGTCGTTTTTTTCATACTTACTGCTATTGGCTCTTGTTCTCGTATTGAGTAATATCACTTGATCAAGCCTTTCATACATTCCACACTATGAAATAGGTAAAAGTATGTATGATTTGTGCTGATATCATATCGGATTAATATCAGTATCAGTCAGTACTGAAGGCTGCAGTATCTGTATCATATTGGAAGTGAAACTTTGTATCGGGACATCCCTAAAACACACCAAAATAGAACAAGCAACTGGAAACCTGGCTACCCACAATGCACCACACCTGCTGCTTGTTCCGCAGACACTAGTGGCACTAGTGACCCCGCCCACTGCTGAAGTGACAAGAGATGAGGCTCATTGTGGGTAGCTGATTTTCAGTTGCTTTGTCCTTTATTGGTGTGTTTTGTTGGGGTTTTATTGCTAGGTTTGTGTTAGCTGTTGTTTGTCTCTTGTTCAGTGTTCCGATGGTGCTAGGGTTAGGGGTTCCATTCTGAGTGCCATTCTGCTTTTCATCAATGTGGCTCACAGTAATCTTGGGTTTCAGTGTGTTTGTTCATGCTGGATGCTAGCTTTGGCATACCCCCCCACGAAAAGGGAGCCTAAGTCACGCCCATCTACTTCCACATCATGGGTCCCTGGAAGAACGAAAAAAGGAATGCAAGTCAACGGGGCTAAAAACATTAATTTCCAATTCCGCTTGTTTTGTGCCGTGGACTTCACATATGACGTCCGTGAATTTTAAAGACACATTTTTATACCAAGAACGTGCTTATTTTCAAATGGGGGGGGGACGCTATTTTAGGTTTCGTGTGAAAATAAGTCCAGGACAAAAGTGACTCTTGACAAAAGTGACGTCATCAAACCAGACATGGAGAAAACTGAGGGAAAAGGGCTATAAGTTCAGCAAGCTTCCCACAGGAGGAAAGAACCATCATAAATCTGGTCATTTGGTAAGTATAAGCTACGTTAGGGGAGAGGAGATCATGTGGTGACGTGCCAATTTCTAGTTTGTAGTCATGCTAATTACGAACTTTTACAAGCTGATAAATTTCAAAGTGCGTGACTGGAGTGGTTGAAACACCCATCATTACTTTTCATTGAAATTGCAGTACAACATATGTGCGATCCAGGGTGTATGGCAAAGCGGATTAGAAAATTGTCGTTCTTCCAGGGACCCATGAGCCGACCGGAGAGGGAGGAGACTTGGGCTCCCTATTGTGTTGGCATAGCAAAACTGATGGCTGCTTTCTATGTTGAGGCAATGGGTTTAGTTATTGGCAGCTGTTAAAAATAATGAATAAAGTATCTTCAAATCTAACTTACTTACTTTTAACATAAAGTAATCAGTAAAGTAACTGAGTTACTTTTGGAAAGAGTAAACAGTAGTCAGTAATAGAATAACTATTTCAAGGTAACTGTGGCAACACTGGTAACGAATACAGCTGGAAATCTAAATATATATTTTATTTTGAAAGTTGGCAGATGCTGTTTGAATTCTGGAAACTAGGGCTGCACGATATTAGGAAAACCTGCGATATTCGATAACAGTGCTTAATATTACTATATCGATATTACTCACGATAAATGAACAGATACTAAAGTATGCAGTGTTGATGTCATCTGGCGTGTGATGTCTGCTCTGGGTTCAAAGCAAACAAAAACTAATGCATGAATTCCATTACAACATAACATTTTTATTGCAAAAATATGCAGCTGCAACTGCTACTGTATTAGCAGCAAAACAACAAACTGCATGCATGCAGTTTCTCAGTGACTTTAAAACATCACCATAACCATAAATCTTTTTCTGATGCTCCAAATACAGAAAAACATCCCTTACCAGGGTTTTTGAATAAATAAAAAAAATCAGAAAATAAGTTTAAATGTTAAATAATAGTTAACATCACTTAAATGCAACAGCAAATTCTCTCATTGCTACTGAACATTTTCTCCACTTATGTGGTTATGAGATAAGGCTGTTGCTGTAACTGGGAAGTGAACTGTGCTGGGCCAAACTAGGAGAATATTAAGATTTTCTGAGGGAAAAACAATTGTCTACCTTTCAGAAGAGGAACTGGCAAAAAAACTACATGGAAAATATGTGAAAACGTTTGTTTTTAACCCCAAATTGAGCAAGTTTACCTAGATCTTAAAAAGCAGCTCAGATGATGAAACTGCAACTATGATTCTGATAACAAGCTAACAAACTGAACTAGCTCCTCTAAGATAACTGGCTAGCAGAGCTTCTGACTGACAGTTTATGTGCAGCAGCAAATCAACTATCCTGATTAACAAGGTTATAAAAGCTCATAAATGAAAAATCACTTTGATGTGTGGGGGAACTTTTCCAGGCCCACTTTAGCAGGGTGGGACTGGGAGGAGAGTGCTGTAGCCTTTTAGCTGGAAGCTAACCGGACCCTGGGGCTAACGTCACCACCCGGTGGAACACTAGCGACATGGAGGTAGGTGGGTTGGTTCACCGGCACGTGTCGGAGTCAGCCCGGTTATTATCAGCTGCTTAATGACACCGAGCGGACTCACGTTCACGTTTGAAAGCAGCGCTGATTCTAGAAACCTCAGCACAAAGTGCGTTCGTTGCTCTGAGCCAGCATGACGAACAAGGGAAGCGAGCGGCAGCGGAAAGCAGGGGCGGAGCGGAGATAGTACAATTTTGGGGTAAGGGTCTACGTGGGGGGGGGGGGGGGTATTACGTGAATGGACCCATCTGATTGGCCGCATTTCAGAAGGGCTACATTTGACTGGTCAAATAATTCTTCTGCGTAAAAATACAGCTGGTTTACAGAAAGTTGATGTATGACACGGATGGAAATGTTTGAACCAAACATTTATCGCCGTTTTTGACGTGCTTTGCGATGGGCCTATCGCACGTCCTGTTATCGTGATGACGATAATTTTTCGATATATTGTGCAGCCCTACTGGAAACATAGCGCATAAAATATAGACTCAACGTTTAAGATTAGCGCAACACCATTTCTTGGACGTGTAAAGATGCAATGCTTTGGCTCTGAGTATAATTTTTATGTGTCACTCTTCTAGAAAGGGTCAAACTCAGCAGATCAGATCAAACCAGACAGGAAGTCAAATACTAAAGCAGTGGAAAACATCTGGAAACTTTCAAAATAAAAGTCATAGTAAATTTACAGTTGTTTTTCTGTAAAACTGCTGTGTTGCAGCTCTTCAGTCTTTTCTCTTTCACTGCCGTTTAGCCTCTGAAATGCTTTTTGTGGGAAGAGAGCACGTGGTAAAACGCGTCTATTACGTTAAGCGACGCGTTTACATCTAGTGGAAAGCCTGGTAAGAAAATATGACTAACCTGGAATATGAAGCCACTCATCCTGGGACTAGCAGACAACATAAGAAGGATGTGAGGGAAAAGCATCAGGTAGCGTTCATTCTTGTCCTAACAAATAAAAGGATGAATACATTTAGTAAATAATCCAGGCTGTGGATCTAAACCACACTAGTGGGTTTAATCACAGCTACAACTTAGCTTGCATCCACAAGGATAAATAAACAGGTAGAAGTAACATGAGCACCTCTGACATGGGGCTCTGGACTAAGACCTGGCTCATGTAGATCACAGAGCCCAGGGTCTTGATGTCGTCCCCCTCCCACAGACGGATGTTCTCAGTAAGAATCTGCAGCTCCAGCTCCTTTCGTTTCCTCACCTCCTGACACTGAGCCTGGTGTTACAAATACACAAAACACACACACCTGTTTATAGTTCAACCTAATCAGAATCAGAATCAGAAAAATTTTTATTGCCATTGTCAGTGAACAAACAATTCACAAACTAGGAACTTGCTTCGGTACTAACGTGCTACATATAACATGAATAATATAATTAAAAATAGAATAAAGTAGAATAAAATATAATAAACTAGCATAAAACTTTGCTATAAAAAAAGGCAGGTAATGGTAATATGGCCGATAATGTGACGGTATGTCAAGTACAGAAGACGATCATGGTTGTGTATTTATAAGCTGTTCACAAGTCTAACGGTAGATGGAAAGAAGCTGTTCTTATGGCGGGAGGTTCTGGTCCGGATGGACCGTAACCTCCTGCCTGAGGGAAGCGGCTCAAAAAGTCTGTGACCCGGGTGAGAAGGGTCAGCTGCTATCCGACCTGCACGCCCCCGAGTTCTGGAGACGTACAGGTCCTGGAGAGATGGAAGGCTGCAGCCAATCACCTTCTCAGCAGAGCGCACAATGCGCTGCAGTCTATTTTTGTCCCTCACTGTGGCTCCAGCGTACCACACAGCGATGGAGGAAGTGAGGATGGACTCAATGATGGCCGTGTAAAACTGCACCATCGTCTGGGCCGGCAGCTTGGCCTTTTTCAACTGCCGCAGAAAGTACATCCTCTGCTGGGCCTTTTTGAGCAGGGAGCTGATGGATGGCTCCCACCTAAGGTTATGAGTGATGGTGGTTCAGAGGAAGCGGAAGGAGTCCACAGTGGTGACGGGGGTGTCCGTCAGGACGAGGGGGAGAGCTGGTTAAATTACCTACACAACCTGACTTAATGACTTTAACAATTTTCGTCCGGTATCCAACTTACCATTTTTAAGCAAAATTTTAGAGAAACTTGTTTTAATACAACTTAACGATTTTATCAACCACCAACATGTCCTAGAGAAATTTCAGTCTGGTTTTAGGGTGAACCACAGCACTGAGACGGCCCTTCTGAAGATTTTAAATGATTTTAGAACAAATTATGATGCTCGGAGGGCAACAGTGTTGGTTCTGCTGGATCTAAGCGCTGCCTTTGATACAGTAGACCACACTATTCTTTTAACCCGTTTAAAACAGATCGGCCTCTCTGGTGTTGTTCACAGTTGGTTCACTTCCTACCTCACAGACAGGACTTTTATGGTGAGTCTGGATACCTGTTCCTCTGGGGTCCACAGCATCACATGCGGGGTGCCTCAGGGATCAATTCTAGGCCCAGTGCTTTTTAACCTCTATATGCTCCCTCTGGGCATCGTCATCAGGAGACACGGGGTGAATTTCCACAGTTACGCTGATGATACACAGTTGTACATCTCCATGTCTCCTGATGACGCACAGCCAATGGAAACACTTTTTAATTGCATTTTAGATATTAAATCATGGATGACTGAAAACTTTCTCCAGCTCAACCAGGGCAAAACTGAAGTTTTAGTCATCGGTCCTGAGGCCCAGAGAGAGAAACTTTTACCTAAACTACAGTCAATGTCTTTTTATCCATCACTACAAGTGAAGAATCTGGGCATTATTTTCGCCTCTGAGCTGACTTTTATTCCCCACATTAAAAACATCACAAAAATAGGTTTTTACCATCTTAAGAATATCGCCAGAGTCCGACCTATTCTCTCTCGGGCCAATGCGGAGACGCTAGTGCATGCTTTTATAACCAGTAGAATTGATTACTGCAATGCCCTGCTTTCTGGTCTTCCCAAAAAGAGCATCTCAGGTTTACAACTCTTACAAAACTCAGCAGCACGTGTCCTGATGAAGACCAGGAAGCGGGAGCACATCACTCCGGTTTTAAAATCACTGCACTGGCTCCCCGTATGTTTCAGGATTGATTTTAAGGTTCTTTTAATGGTTTTTAAGTGTCTTAATGGTCTTGGGCCTTCTTATCTTTCAGAACTGCTTTTACTGTATAAACCCTCGCTGTCTCTGCGCTCCTCTGGCAGCCGTCTCCTAGTTATCCCTAAAGTTAAGACTCACACCCACGGCGAGGCGTCCTTCAAGTATTACGGCCCTCGCCTTTGGAACGGGCTGCCGGAGGACCTCAGGTCCGAAGGGAACATCCAGGCTTTTAAGAATAGGCTCAAGACCCACCTTTTCAGCTTAGCTTTTAACTGATCACTATTTATCTATAAATACATATTTATCTCTTTTATTATTTTTATCATTTTATCTACATCTTAGTGTTTTTACATGATTATGTTTTCTTTTACTATCTTTATAATCACTTTTTATCAGTTACTTTTTATCATTATTAGCTTTTATTATTTTATATGTTATATATCTTAAATCCTCCAGTGTTTCCTCTGCGGAGCCCTCTGCCTTGAGGCCGGTGGTCAGGGGCGGCGGTGGCCGGGGCGCTCCCCGGGTAGTGCCCGGGCACTGGTGGGGGTTTCTGCCCTACGCCACTGGGCGTCATGGGCCGGTGTCTTGGCTGCTGCCGTGGATCTGTTGCTGCCAGGGCAGATGGCTCCGCTGATGATGTGTCGTTCATTACCTGACCCATCTGAACTCAGCCTATTGTTTACTCTGGTGTTCACGAGTGTGTGTGCGTGCGTGTGTGTGTGTGCATGGACGAGTGTGCGGGTGATTGTATGTCCACTTTTGGAAGTTGGGTGCGGGAGGGGAACTGTAATTTTTAATTGTTTTATACTTGGAGAGGGGGGCTGGGAATGTGGGATCTATGGGGCCATTTTAATCTGTAAAGCACTTTGAGTTGCATTTTTTGTATGAAAAGTGCTATATAAATAAAGTTGATTTGATTTGATTTGACATAACTGGAGAGGAAGTGTATTGAACTCACAGACAGATTTCTAAAAGCCACCATGCACTTCAGAATGTCTGGTCTGTCAGGATGACTCTCCTACAAAAACACAAACATGTAGCTTTTTAGACACAAAAATAAGATACAAACTAAAGTGCGTGTCCAAACACACACCTCCATATGTCTCTCCAGCTCTTTGAGTAAGGTGGGGTATTTGTCCAGTCTCATAAAGGGTTTACTGAGGCCCGTGGTCAGGGGAAGGATCCCAGGACTGACGGCACCGCGTCCCTCCATGAACTCCCCCAGGGCATCGCTGAAACCAGCAGAAAGGGAGGAATGAAAAAGAAAACATTAGAGATGAATCATTTGGAATATTTAGTCATTTTTATTAGATTTACAAGTCATTTTCAGATTGATTTCACCTTTTCAATTCATGCACAATTCAAAAATGTTGTATGTATTTTTTTTATTTACCACCACCATATCTAAAGAAAATGATAATATTGGGAATTTAATATGAATTTTTGCAGTTTAGAACACTTTCTCATACTTGATGCTGCATTAAAATTCACAGTTTCAATGAGTTCCAGCATTTGTTTTACAGGTCCTTCTAAAAAAAATAGCATATTGTGACAAAGTTCATTATTTTCTGTAATGTACTGATAAACATTAGACTTTCATATATGTTAGATCCATTACACACAACTGAAGTAGTTCAAGCCTTTTATCGTTTCTAATATTGATGATTTTGGCGTACAGCTCATGAAAACCCAAAATTCAGATCTCAAAAAATTTGCATATTTAATCCGACCAATAAAAGAAAAGTATTTTTAATACAAAAAAAGTCAACCTTCAAATAATTAGGTTCAGTTATGCACTCAACACTTGGTCAGGAATCCTTTTGCAGAAATAACTGCTTCAATGTGACGTGGCATGGAGGCAATCAGCCTGTGGCACTGCTGAGGTGTTATGGATGCCCAGGATGCTTTGATAGCGGCCTTAAGCTCATCCAGAGTGTTGGGTCTTGCATCTCTCAACTTTCTCTTCACAATATCCCACAGATTCTCTATGGGGTTCAGGTCAGGAGAGTTGGCAGACAATATGAGCACAGTAATACCATGGCCAGTAAAACATTTACCAGTGGTTTTGGCACTGTGAGCAGGTGCCAGGTCGTGCTGAAAAATGAAATCTTCATCTCCATAAAGCTTTTCAGCAGATGGAAGCATGAAGTGCTCCAAAATCTCCTGATGGCTAGCTGCATTGACCCTGCCCTTGATAAAACACAGTGGACCAACACCAGCAGCTGACATGGCACCCCAGACCATCACTGACTGTGGGTACTTGACACTCGACTTCAGGCATTTTGGCATTTCCCTCTGCCCAGTCTTCCTCCAGACTCTGGCACCTTGACTTCTGAATGACATGCAACATTTGCTTTCATCCGAAAAAAGAACTTTGGACCACTGAGCAACAGTCCAGTGCTGCTTCTCTGTAGCCCAGGTCAGGCGCTTCTGCCGCTGTTTCTGGTTCAAAAGTGGCTTGACCTGGGGAATGCGGCACCTGTAGCCCATTTCCTGCACACGCCTGTACACGGTGGCTCTGGATGTTTCTACTGCAGACTCAGTCCACTGCTTCCGCAGGTCCCCCAAGGTCTGGAATCGGTCCTTCTCCACAATCTTCCTCAGGGTCGGGTCACCTCTTCTCGTTGTGCGGCGTTTTCTGCCACACTTTTCCTTCCCACAGACTTCCCACAGAGGTGCCTTGATACAGCACTCTAGGAACCGCTTATTCGTTCAGAAATTTCTTTCTGTGTCTTACCCTCTTGCTTGAGGGTGTCAATGATGGCCTTCTGGACAGCAGTCAGGTCAGCAGTCGTACCCATGACTGCGGTTTTGAGTAATGAACCAGGCTGGGAGTTTTTAAAAGCCTCAGGAATCTTTTGCAGGTGTTTAGAGTTAATTAGTTGATTCAGATGATTAGGTTAATAGCTCGTTTAGAGAACCTTTTCATGATATGCTAATTTTTTGAGATCGGAATTTTGGGTTTTCATGAGCTGTATGCCAAAATCATCAATATTAGAAATGTAGCGTAATGGTTTATGGCTCTTTTATTAAAGAGGAACCATTCTACAGAATAATCTGGAATATTAATTTTTACAAATTAATAACCAAATGTTATAGAGATAAGAAGACTCAAAGGTTTTCATCGATAAACTGACGATAATATCCGTGTGTCTGTGTTTCAGTTCAATGAAAAGACAAGTTTGAAATTTAAGAGTTTTAATTCTTCAATTTAAACTAATGATTTGAAATGACAATCATAGGAAAAATAATCAACATTGGCAACCTTGTTGGACAATCTTTAACAGCTGATATTTTAAGCTTGCACAAATAGACCTTGTGTTGGATGTGCTAAGATTTGTGCTTTGGCTTGAACTACTTCAGTTGTGTGTAATGAATCTAATATATATGAAAGTCTAATGTTTATCAGTACATTAATGAAATGATATGCTAATTTTTTGAGAAGAACCAGTACTTTTTATATTTTAAAACCTTTCAAAGATTTGTTTTGAAAACAGACATTTATTTAGATTTCAGGCTGTGCTGCTTCCTGCTAGTTTTAGACAGAATAAATGTTTTTATATTTAATTTTTTTTTGCTTCCTCATCCTTAAAGATACAACATTTCTGGTTTTAAAACCTAAAATATAATTCCAACTCAACTCTAACCTAAAAAATTCCTTCAGCTTTATTTCAAGCACTAATAATTAACAAAACATGATTTCCCAATCTAAGACTGAAAATATAACTTTTGAAGTGAAAAGTTCCATAAATAAAGATTGTTAATTGCTACCAATAAAGGTTGTTTAGTGATAGTGTTTCAGATTTATTTAAAATAAAATAAAAAGTCTGATTGTGTTTTCTATGACCCAGAAGAAAGCTGATGTACCGGTGTTGGGTGAGCACATTCACTGCAGAGGGATGGTTGGAGCAATAACCAACATAGAGAGCCTTCATCTGTGGCATGAGGTTCAGGAAGAAGCTGCCTATTCTTTGCTGGCTTTCTGGAAGCCTAATTAAAAAAAAACACACATCAAACATAAAGAAATCATTTCCAAGTGAATTATGATGAGAAAAAAACAGAGTGGAGCAGAAATATGAGGTCCAAGTCTACTAAATGAGCTAGAAACAGCATTTAAAGCTGCTTTGCGGAGTTTTCCTCTTTCAGAAATTATGTATGATTTGTCAGAAATCCGTAAAAGTGATTACCCTATCATGTACTGTGATATAATATAAGCAATACATCTTTTTTTAATTTTTTGCTAAGCACGCCCCCTGCCTGGCAGAGCTCCGTGCAATAGGAAACTGAGCGCCGACCAGAACTAACCAATAGCGTTAGACGCTTCAAATGTAAGGAAAACCTCAGCTGATGCAGAGTTGATTAACTTTTCACAGACAAGAAAGTCTCTAAAATATAAATATATGAAAACACAACATGACATGAGAATAATACTCGTAAAACAACATGTTTTAGCTGTTTGTCGGCTACAGAAGCACATTTATAAACAGAAACATGAAGTCGCCATCTTAAAAAAAACAGAGGAACAGCGGTTTTGTGTGATACGCTTGTCAGCCACTAGATGGTGCCATTAAATAAGAGAAATACCTCGGAAAGAAGCTTTAAATGTGTTTATGGTTCAATCCAAAACCCTGTAGTGCATAAAACCCAACACAAGATGTCACTCTGCTTTATAAATGTGTTTTGGAGGGACTAACTTGGTGCTGTCCTCCAGGGATTGGACCAACATCTGCTGGAAGGTGCTGATCTCCTCAAGGTTCCCCAGGATCAGGGCCACGTCTGAGCTGCTCACTCTGGAGGGGAAAGTGATCGTTCAAAACCACAAAAGACTCACAGGGACATGTGAAAATAGGTCACATGGTCTGTTGCTTTCATTGCCAATTAAGAAAAGAACCAACATAGACTCAGTTTCTAGAAAAAGGTACATAAAAGAGACGATTATGTAAGCAAGTCCTACTTCTCGATGTTCTGAAGAGGCCGCAGGTAGTTTGTGAGGAGGCTCTGGAGGTCTTTGGAAAATTCTGTCTCAGTTTCTAAAATATTTTGTAAAACCTGTAACAAAAAGACAAAAAAACACCTAAGACAAGGGTTTCGTCAGGTTCAACTGCTTTTAGCTTTGTTGTTCACCTAATTATACTTTGATTACTTGAAAAGATTACAGTTAGTCAGAAGATAAGTCACAATATGAATGGATCATGTTCATGTGAATAAAGCTCGACAGTGCTTGGATTATAAATCACTCCATGTCCTTTATTATTCATTGATTTATCCCTGTCTTATTTACTGTGTAGAGGTATGGGGTAACACTTATAAAACATCTATTGTACCCTTGTCTATCATACAGAAAAGAGCCCTGAGAGTCATTCCCAATGTTAGATTTAGAGAACACACGTTATTTATATATTCAAAAACACTAAAATTTAAAGATTTACTTCAACTATATACAGCGACGTTCATGTATAAAGTGCATAGGAAATGATTACCAAACAAATTATTAATGCTATTTATAAAACCAGATAACGTATATAATTTCAGATACAAACTTAACTTTAGGCATACATATTTTAGAACAACATTAAAGTCATTTTGTATTTCTGTTACGGGTGTAAAAGCTTGGAATAAGCTAAGTGGGGATCTAAAGCAAAGTCCCTCATTGCATAAGTTTAAAGAGAAGAATAAAAGAATTATACTAATTAATTACATGGAGGAGGAAAAGTTGTAAGGGTGTCGCATTTGATTGTAATTGTCTATTGTTGGTGAACTGAGAGCTGTGAATATTGGGGGGGGGGGACATAAAAAAATTTCAATTTTGTTTGTGTGATTGAGGATAAAACATGTTATAAGAAAATGGCTATGACACTCAGTGTAGGGCAAATAATTTTTTGTTTTATCTTCCTTGAAATTCGATTTGGGGGGGATTATATAAGCTACCAGAGCTTCTTTCCCTTCCAATTGAACATGTTCTACACACACATATATATATATATATATATGCATATACACATATGTATGGGTTTCTTTTTGAATACTTTTTGAATACTTTAATTTGTCTATTGATTTACATGTTCAATAAAGAAAGAAATGAGAATGAGAATGTACAAATATGATAAAAATAAGAGTCTAAATCTGAGTTTTGCATGTCCTCCAAGCTAAACATAAAGCAAACCATCATAAAAAGCGCAAATAAACACAAAAATCTGTTTTAGAACCAAAACAAACACACATTCATCACTGTGAGAGACAGAAATCCTTGCTCACTCACGCACACCACGCTGCTTTGATCACATATTTGAGGAGACAGACCGACTCTCAGGGGAGATGATTAACAGACAAGATTGGAAGGAACAAAAAATCACGCACCACTTTCAGTTTCAATATGTCTAAATCAACGTTCTGGTGAAGAATGAAGGAGACTTTTATTATTTAGTGTTGCTTCCTTACCAAGTTATAGTAGGTCTTGCTGATTACAGATGTGTCGAAGCCTTTAGGTGGGCTCTTCAGGGTGCCAGACTTGGGGGACACTTGCTTATCTGTTATCAGAGAAGGAACTAATTACACATTTCTACTTTTACTCTATTTTACCTGAAGGTGAAATGTGTCTGCGACATCAACCTTTCACTATCGCTCAAATCAAACAGTGAATTTAATTATAGAGTAAAGATGAAGAATCAGAACTAGCTCGTCTATATTTCTCATCTCTGGAAATGTAGCTGCACAATATTCATAAAACTATGATAAATAACTCAATTTTTCCACAGATAAAACAAATAAATAAATCACATTTAATGTATTTGTCCATTTAACAACAGATCCCAAACAATAATGAACTCCGCAAGACACACGCGCGCACACGCACACACACACACACACACACACACGCACGCACGCACACAAAGTGTAACTAGAAGCTGTGCTTTCTCTTTTTAATTTCTGAGAATGCACATTATCTGCTTGCACTCCCTTCATCTACTGATGCCACGTGGCTTCTCGTTCTGTCACAGCAGCATAAAAACAGCAACCACAGCAGCCCTAAAGCAATTAGTGACACTGTTACTGTCACAAGACCAGGGACGACAACAAAAGCAGCTGTGATGCTGCGTACGATCGCCAAGTCAAATTTCACAAGATTTGCTCACAACAATACATTTTACAGAATCGTGCAAAGGCTGGAGGATTATTTACCCACATAATGAATCAATTATTCCCTGGTAACTTCAGAATAAGTTGTAAAGGAAACAGCCTGAGCAGAAATCCTTAGATTTCCATAGCTTTTACATTTCCACTGTGCATTCTCAATCAACATTTTAACTCTTATCAAAGAGCTGAGCTGAATCTTTACTAGTCATATTTAGGTGAATGTATTCGTAGCACCTACCAGAACCCTTGATTTCTTTCACATAGTTGCTAGGAAACCACCCGGTCCTCCCACTGAGCGACCCTTCCCACCAGCCTCCCTCCTCCTGACGAGTCACGTTGATGATGTCACCCTTATTAAAGGTGAGCTCATCCTCATTGGTCTGCTGGAAGTTGAACCGAGCCCTCACCAGCAGCTGCTGGCTGCTGTTTTCTGACATGTCCTGATTGAGGGAGGAGAGGATTTCCATCAGGAGAAACAAATGAAAACAGAAATTGTGTGTGTGTGTGTGTGTGTGTGTGTGTGTGTGTGTGTGTGTGTGTGTGTGTGTGTGTGTGTGTGTGTGTGTGTGTGTGTGTGTGTGTGTGTGTGTGTGTGTGTGTGCGTGCGTGTGTGTGTGTGTATCTTACCAGACTTCTAAACTGGTTCTGCAGCAGCTTGGAGGATCGGCCCAGTGAAGCCTGACAGGATAGTGACTCAAATGACTTGATGCGGTGGGCGGAAGAGTGGCGGGCGCACACCGAATCACTGCCAACACCAATATCTACACAAACATGTAGGAGTATAAATACACCAGTCTGCACCCACTCACGAACAACTTCCCTTTCTTTAATTAAAAGCATCCAGAGGTGCTTATATAAGAGTCGATGGGTCTATTTTGACAAACCTGCAGTCACTTTATTGAGCGTAACCAGACTGCTCAGCACCTTGGAGAAGTTCAGGCCCAGGAGCAGGTCACTGGCCTCGAACGGCTGTGGACAGACGACAGAACACAGAAGAAACAAATTACTTCCCCTTATAAGAGTCAGTCGGCAGATCCGTGACATCAGCCGACCCAGCGCCAACGCCGAGCAGTCAATCGATGAGTCTCACCATCATTCACAGACATGGTTCGGAAAACACAAGCTCAGCACGGCGTTTAGCTACAGCAGCTACACACTGCAGTCTTGTATCCTAGTGTTTCTCACAAAACTAAAGCCTCACACACAGGATTATTATTGTTGAGGGTCTGACCTCATGAGGAAATTACTATGCAGTGATTTTCTCCAAAATGACTGTGCTTAAATTGCTCTGAAAAGCAAATAATCACATCAGCGCCAAGAAACTTCATTTCCCATGATGCTTTGCACACGGAAGCATTGTGATGACGTCACCGCCTAATACCAGAAACACGATCTGCGGGAGGCGGGAGCTTGGAGCTTTCCCGCGACTTCAAAGACTATAAATCATGAATGAGACAAAGAAACCTCGTTCTTTTGCCCAGGATACCTGGCGGTAAGGACACGCTTATCGACGCTCCGACAACTTGAGCACGCGGAAGCTCTAAGTGCCAAGTTGAGCCACGGAACTGCTGGAAACTAAACTGCAAGCCCATCAGATCTGCTCGTTTCTGCTCCCCTCCAGCTGATGTTTGAGGACACAGAACTGCGGAGGGAAACAACAACTCCATCCAGCTCTCAGAAACGCTGTAAGTTATAACTCAGCACAGAAAGAAACTTTGCTGTCTCTGTCCAGCCCGTGGAGAAACACTCGTGAACGCCAAACAACGGAGAAAGCATCAAACCGACGGATGACGCCGGAAACTGCGGAGAAAAACGGAGAACCGTCAAGTCATAACAGCGGGGGACGCCTTGCTGCTTTGGTGATCAGGAAACTCATTTTTTTCTCTCCTTTTCTTCTCCCGTTTCCTCTATAGTCTCAAATAAGCAATAAACCGCGTCTATTGCTTAAAAAGTAGCTTCGTGTTTTCCTCTTTCGTCCCAAACACGTCCGTCGGGTCATTTTGAAAGAATAAACTGCTTATTGATCATTGTTTGGTATCTTAAAATGGTTTCTGTCATGGCCAGGCTGAAACTAAAAGATATTAATTTGTGATTAATCTTTTGTGTTGTTTCATGATCTTTTTAAATGTTTTGAGTGATTTAAGGTTAAGTTACTACTGATTCTAAGTGCTTTGGAAGTTAAAGTGCAAGTTGCCACCCACACTTTAGCCAGACAAAGGGGTCAGCCATCTTGTATTCAAGACTCCATTTTGAATCCATACACACGCACACACACACACACATACACACTACTCCTTTGTGAGAACAAAGGACCCCATTCATACATCCTCCATCACATGCAAACACATCCATCTTCAATCATATCACACGGTTATTATTCATCTATTCCACTGTTTATTCATTTGACAAATTGTTAATTAAACGTTATAAAATTCAGATTTTCGTCTCCAGTAGCTTTGTTGTGTCGAAGAGAAGTCTCTGCTCCAAGGATTCTACGAACTTCAAGAAAGACTGATAAGAGTTTTGGATTCAATTTTTCCCCGGAAAAAGGGGAATGGTGCCCCGTATATCTAAGAATATCTTAATTAATTAATAAATCAGTAAATATTTACATATTTACAGAATTTATTGAAGAATCCAAAAGTAAGTTAACGCTTGCGAATTGTTCGCTCCTAATAACCCCAACATTTTATTGGTGCAGCCCGTGTGAGGCTTGGATACACAGAGATTTCTATCCGGCACAAACAAACAAATAAATCCAAAGAGCTTGAATTAAAAATAATCCGTTGTTCAGCCTTGAACCAGCAACAGAGTGGTGCTGATTTCGCTGAGCAGGAAGCTGCATCGAACTCTCACCAGTAACTCAGTGCTTCTTTAAAGGTGCAACGTGTAAATTAATTCTGGTTGACCTTTTAGGTTAAAAATTCAGTTTTTCCTTAAAGGTGCAACGTGTAATTAATTCTGGCTAACCTTTTAGGTTAAAATTCAGTTTTTCCTTAAAGGTGCAACGTGTAATTAATTCTGGCTAACCTTTTAGGTTAAAATTCAGTTCCTCATTAAAGGTGCAGCGTGTAAGTAATTCTGACTAACCCTTTTAGGCTAAAATTAACTGCTAATTTAGCGACTTTAACTCACAGTGGCTATTATAACTAACTGAAACCTTCACTCAAAGACTGATAACACCCTGTTTGCTAATATTCTGAAGGAATAACTAGCATATTTAACACTGCAAGTGTTGTAAGACGTTGCTACGGCAACGCACCAGCTTTTGCTAAAATACTGAAAGGAATAGTATTTTAGGCGTTAGTCACGGCATTCCGTGCAATCTTAAAACGCTAAAACCTGTGCGCACAAAGGTTAATTTAGTGGTTTTTCTGCTACAAAGCTAGCAGTTGCTGCCCAAAAGGTGCAGCTTGAGCTATCTGCAGAAGCTCTACTAGGCTATTTTGGTTCGGTTGTTAAAAATGGAGGGACAGAGTAGTGAACTGACCAACTCCCAGCAACCAGGTGACGCTGCGGCCCACGACTATGAACCTGGCCTACTTTCTGGACAAATATTGTCCAAACTGGTCGCGGTTGCTCGAGAACCCGACTACCCTTCTAGGGATTTCACTGAAGAACAGCGTAGCGACGAGCTAGAAGCTGTAATTGATCAAATAGAAAACCCGGATAGTACAAAACCAATCCAGGTTCACTTAGCTAAGTTAGCCTTGATCCTCTATCAGAGAGAACTCCAACATGATCGAGAGATCATGAACCTCCAGAGTATGCTAGCTGAAAAACAGCGAAATGGAAGGCTGATCGAGGAAGACAACACCAGCACCGATTCTGGGGAAGATGGGGAGAAGACCCCGCCCCCCTCTGCTGATGACAACAGACAGTGGGAAGGGGGGAAACACCAGGACTCTCTGGACGGACGCACGCCGCAGGGGAGAGATGAAGCTTATCTGTCCCAACCTTCGGCCCCGTTCCCTACACACACTATAGGGCATTCAGGACCATCTAGGGGCCGAGGGCAATTCGCCCTCGAACCCCAGGTTGGACCACCACCCTCATCTTCACGGCCTTCTCAATCAGTGAGAAGTCGACCAGCTGAGCGGCACCTCTATTTAGACCGCTCCCCCAGTCCACAAAGGGTGCAAGGTGCCGATTGGGGTTATGCACCCCAAGCTGCACCTCAACCATCCACCCATCCTAGCTACTCCGGTATTCGGCATGCCGGTAACCAGCTGCAGGACAAAGCATCATACGCCAGTCCGTATCCGGACAAAGTGTATTACGCAGAAGCCCCAGTTGAAAGACGCAGGCTGCACTACGCAGACGTGCCCCGGGAGGAGGACCTCCCAAGACACCCACGTGACGTGCCAGCAGCCCGCCACAGCATGCCGAACCCCGATTTGGGCCCCAGGAGTCAACATTGGGAGCCCAGAGCACACCAGCGATATCCAGCGCCCTCTGAGACAGACCGTGGGTCAGAGTCAGAGGATGACGCGCCGTACCGTGAGTCAGGGCTCCGTGTACGTCAAATTGAATCGCTAGCTAAAGACATAGAACGCTTTGATCCTAACACCAATGAATCCAACGTCGACGATTATCTCAGGGAGATAGAACGTTGTCTGCTTGATCTTCCAGCACCCTCTTCAAGGGAAAAGCTCAAGCTAATTTGGAAAACCACATCTAGAACGGTGCACGGTTTCATGGAAACTCTACCACCTGACATTCGTGATCGGTACTCCTCGCTCTGCCGAGCGTTGAGAGATGAATACGCCACGTATGCAGACTCTGCGTCAGCTACAATGGGGGCCTTCTCCATCAAACACTGGAGAAACGAACCCCCCAGAGAGTATTATCGCAGACTCAAAAGTGCTTATTTCCAAGGTCGAAACGGCCCTGGGCTCGAGGAAGACCCTGCCTTCAGATCCCTGTTCATTCACAACCTGCACGAGTGTGTTCGATCCGAAGTCTCAATGTATTGTCGGATGAAAAAACTGACAACTCAGGAGATTAGGAGATATGCTCAACAGGCTTGGGAAGCCGGCGGAAAGCCCCAAAAGCCTGACGCACATCACCGCGTCATGCACCTAGCTCCCGACACCGAGCCGCGTTTGGAGCTCGAAGGCACAGAAGCTCCACCCACTAAGCCAAAATCTGCTAAACCTAGACCTGTTAAACAGCGAGAGCAGTCCCAATCTCCTCAACAGGGGAAGGGGGGTGCTGATTGGCCGCCTAGGTCTGGACAATCAGACAGGAAGTGGCCCAACCAAAACCAACGGCAGGCAGGTCGGAACAGTGGAAGGTTTAAGGAGCGCCGCCCACAGGTAGGTCCCGAACACAAGTCCGCAGGTGAGTACTTGACCAAAGCCGACCTCCAGGAGATGTTTCAGCAGTTCCTAGCTAAACAGAAGGAACAGCTGAGATCTGCAGATGAGACCCCTGCACCAAAGTCCGCTTCTAAGAAGCCAGACCCAGAGCCAACGTCCGCATGACTAGGCGTGGCTCAACCTCCCAGCGTGGCCAGGACCTACCTGATCAGCTGGGGGAACACTACTGGTAGATCACAGGAGTCTCCTGAAATCTACCCCCCAGAGAAACCTGATACTAAATTTCTGAAGTTCCTTGGTGACTTAACAAACCATGATCATGCTCGCCGTTTGTACTGTAGCACCAACGTAGGTGGATGCATACAGGTTGATGCTCTGCTGGATACCGGCTCAGAAATCACCCTGATGTGCTCCACGCTGTTCCATCGCGTGTCTGACACCATGCGGTCACTCGGGAAACCAGTCCAGGTAGAGCCCTGTGACCTGAAAATCACCAGCTACACCCAGACCCGGGAGTGTATCACTCACCGGGCGTGGCTGGATATCACCTTCCAAGACATGACTCTGGTTCACCCGTTTTATGTCTGCCAGCTAGACACTGAACCACTTCTCATTGGTCAGGACCTGCTTGAACGTCTAGCTCCCCTCATCGACTGCCAGAAGGGTCAACTGTGGGCCCAGGTGGAAACACCTAAGCCCTGGAACCCGGATAGCAGCCGACCATCCTCCATTCTTGAAGTCAGCATAAGTGAGCAGCAAAACCCTCGTTCCAAGGTCATGCCCCTCCCTACGGCTCCCACAGACGATGACCGCCTGCAAAGGCATGAAACCGCTCCTGGAACTCCGTTCCGCACACATTCATCTTTTCTCTGCTCGCTGAAGAACGTCAGCCTGCAGCCATATGCACCACACATAGTTGGTGGTCTTACCATCAACTGCACCCACATCTCAGATGCTCGCCTTGCTCTTTGGTCTGAAAAGTCAGCCATCAGCCAGCAGACGTTTGAACACCTGCGTCAGAAGGACCCCCTTCTGGTCAGTGTGACACGTAGCCATCGGCTCTTGTCACCTACTTGGCCGCAGAGGCTCCTGAAAGCGCCAGAGGTCTGCTCTCTGACTATCCAACTTGGAGCAAGACAGCTCACACATACATTCAGCATCATACCACAGCTTGATCCACCTGCACTCATTGGAGCAGATCTGCTGGTTCGACTCGGTACCCAGCTGGACACTTGCAATCAAGTCCTTTGGGCCCGGGCCACACCATCCTCTGAGCCTGGCTCAGAAGGCCCTGAACACTTGCTGTCCGGTCAGACCATTCCACAGGCCTGCCGTGCAGTGGTTGAGGCCAGCACGGTTCTGCCCCCACAGGTCAAAGGAGTGCCTGTTCGTCTGACTCTGATGAAGCATCAGAAGCTGCCAGGCACACAGGCCTTCTTCCAGCCATCACCACACTTCTTGGAGCTCAACTTAGCCGTCTGTGGCACGCCACTCTTGGAGCTGAACAATCGTTCTGCGTACTTGTTGGTCGAAAATCCGACCCGGAGTCCTATCCACATGCCGGCAGGAAAGCCCTTGGGCATGCTGATAGATAGCTCATTCCATGACTTCGAACTTTCAGTCCCCGTGATCGGACAACTTCCGTTGTTCTTGAACGACAGACAGGTTGGTGTAGACACATTCAGTACTTTCCCTTCACAAATGATTACCATCAAGCGACATGAAGCCCTTCCTAAGGAACCCATTTGCAGTGCAACCTTAGATACTGACAGCGGTCAGTATCTAACGGTTTTTGCAATAAATACTCAACCCTCTGAGTCACCGGTTGAAAGCCCGGAACACCAGAGACCCTCCTCCTCTGAACCTTATGACGGCTTCGAAGCCGAAGTCAGCCAGCAGCTTGACAAAGCGGATGCGCTGGAGTCAGAGGAGCAGAGAGCAGCGCTTAGAAGCCTGTTCTATGAGTTTCAGTCCATCTTATCCAGGGACTCCCTGGACTGTGGACTCACAAACCTGCATACGGTTCGCATTCCAACGAACCCGAATGCCCCTCCTACTTTTGTACGTCAGTACAAGATTCCCCTCGCTGCTTATGAGTCGATCCAGGAGATCCTCGATCAGCTGAAGGAGAAAAACATCATCAGAGAGTGTAACTCCACTTACAACTCTCCCATCTGGCCGGTTCTGAAACCGACTGGGAAATGGCGTCTCACCATAGACTATCGCGCACTGAACAAACAAGTACCTCTCTCCAGGTGGCCTATGATCCATTTAGATCAGGAGCTAGCCAGAGTCAGAGATGCTCGTTTCTTCTCTACGGTTGACGTAGCCAACGGCTTCTGGACCATGAAGGTTGAGCCGGCGGACCAGTATAAACTGGCTTTCTCCTTTGGAAATCGCCAATATACTTGGAACCGCTGCCCCTTTGGCTACTCTAACTCACCTGCCGAGTTCAACATCTTCCTCCACAAAGCCATGTCAGATGCTGCTTCCAGAGGGAACCTCATATATGTCGATGACATCTTGATGAGGAGTCGAACCTTCGAGGAGCACCTGGCCGAACTCCGTCACGTGCTGCAACAGCTCGCTGACGCCGGAGCTAAATTGGCGATTCTCAAGGGACAGTGGTGTCGAACCAAAGTGGAGTATGTTGGACTGCTGGTTGGCCCTAATGGAGTCGAGCCCCAAGCGGGACGCATTAGAGCCATTCAGGACATCAAAGCCCCAGCTAATCTGACCGAACTCAGGAGCTTCCTCGGAGTCTGCAACTACTCCAGGCAGTTCATTGAGGAGTACGCTGAAATAGCGAGGCCCCTCACTGAGCTGCTTCAGAACGACACACCTTTCGTGTGGTACAGACCCCAAGAACTCTCCTTCCAGTTCCTAAAACAGAAGTTGGCGTCCGCACCCTGTCTGGCTTACCCAGACAAGGATAAAGAGTTCTACATAGAGGCTACTTTCTCCTCTCACTGCCTGAGCGCTGCTTTGAAGCAGAAACACGATCAGGACATGAGAGTTGTGGCATACGCCAGCAAGCCTCTGAGCAAGGTGGAACTCCAGTTCTCAGACTGTGAGAGAGCCCTCCTCTCTACAGTCTGGGCTGTCGAACACTTTCGTAGTTACATCGGTGGACAGAAAGTGATCATTGAAACGTGTCATCAGCCCGTCACCTTCCTAAACAGCCAGCGTCTGCGCGAAGGAAGAGTGTCAAACAGCCGCATTGCGACGTGGATGATGGTGCTCCAAGGATACAACATTGAGGTCAAGTATGGTCAGAACACCAAGCTAGCGCTAGGACAAGGGCTAGCAGGCTGCCAGCACTGTGACTCTGACTCCGTCATGGGCCCCCTGGACACACCTGCCGCAGTCTACCCAACCGCATCCAATCATCGCTACTTTGATGAGAATGTTTGCCAAGGGCTTCCGAAAGTTTACACTGACGGATGCGCCTACCTTCACGAAGGCCAGCTCCGTGCCGGGGTTGGAGTCGTTTGGGTGGACTGTGACACTAAGCAACCAAATCACTACCGGTTGGGCCAAAAGTCTAGTCAGTACGCCGAAATTGCTGCAGTGTTGATAACCCTCCAGCAGGCGGCAGCCTTGGACATCACTCAAATCGTCCTTTGCTCAGATTCAAACTACGCTAGACACAGCTTCATATCTCACTTCCCCATGTGGAAGGAGAACAACATGAAAAATGCCAGGAACAGAGACGTGAAACACTCGGAGTTATTCCTAGCGTGTGATCTGCTCACCACTGAGAAAGGCATAATGGTCTACTGGAAAAAGGTCAAAGGTCACTCCAGGACCCTAGGTCCGGAGAAAGATGGTAATGACGAAGCTGACCGCCTTGCTAAGCTCGGTGCTGACCAGGGAACCTGTTGGGAATTCAAAGACGAGTGGCTTCCACCCAAGGCCGTTCACGAGGTCTGCGCGATTACTCGTCGCCATGCTAGCCAGGCAGACGAACCTCGGACCGTTGAGGTACCCGTGTTTCTAGGCAGAAAACCACAGGACGCGGACCTAGTCACCATGCAGGAACAAGATCCTGACCTGAAGCTCATCCGCGAGCTTCTCCAAAAGGGCCCGATGTCTAAACAACCATCACCACCTACGGGCGCAAGCCGAGATTTGGTAACCCTGCATCGTCAACTCGCGCATCTGAAACTACAAAACGATTTGTTAGTTTACATACGTGACGACCACAGCCCGCCGCGCTGGGTTGTTCCACTCGACCACAGAGGAGTGATGCTTGCCTACGCCCACGACACTCCGGTTGGAGGTCACCGCGGAGCAAAAGCTACCCTCGCGTCACTGACAGAAGTAGCATATTGGCCGTCGATGTCCAAGGACGTACACGGCTATGTCCAAGGCTGCCTCATCTGTGCCCAGTTTCAACCCTCCCAGCCGCTTGCTAGAGCACCACTGCAACGCAGGGGAATAACCTTCCCTTGGTCCCACCTGCAGATCGACTGGGTTGGACCGGTTCCCAAATCGGCAAGAGGAAACAAATATATGCTAACTGTAACTTGCAGTTTCACAAAGTGGGTGGAATGCCTTCCAGCGCCAAACGATACAGCCGTCACAACCGCTGTACTGCTGATTAACCACGTTTTCAGTCGATGGGGACTTCCACTCTGCATTGACTCTGACCGGGGAACTCATTTCACATCCAGTGTAATGACGTCCCTGTTTGAACTTTTGGGAGTGGAAGTGAGATTCCACCTCCCCTATCACCCACAGTCATCCGGACAGGTCGAACGGATGAACCGCACGGTCGTCTCTATGCTCAAAAAGTACGTCTGCTCCACTGGGAAGGACTGGGACGTCAAGCTCCCTCTGGTCCTGATGGCCATACGGTCCACTCCACAGAGATCCACGGGGGTTACGCCCTTTGAGATGATGACCGGCAGACTGATGACTCTACCACTGCACCTCCTGTATCACCCAGAGGATGTCAGTGTTGCCACTGCCTATACCGCTCATCAGTATGTGGCAGACTTGAAAACACACCTCAGAGCTACATTCGCGCACGCTCAGAAGAAACTGGAGACCAACGTAGAAGGCGCTAAAGCCTACTACGACCAAAAGACAACCAGCCGCGAATACGAGGTGGGTGACAAAGTATTCTACTTTCGGTTCGCCCAACCGGCACGCAAAGCTAAGAAGTTCCTGCCCTGCTGGTCAGGACCATTTGAGATCGTGGCAAAACTCTCTCCAGTTGCATACAGGTTACGCATCACCAAAGCGAGACAGGAGCCTGTCTACAAATGGGTGCATGCAAACCAAATCAAACCCTACGTCAAACCATCCCCGCGGGTACAGAGACCAGACTCCCCGCAGGAGGTAGACGTAGTCGCTACATAGTTCTATGCATGGAAATGGAAAGGGGGGGAAGTGCACGTTTAACCCACTAACATGTACTAACCGACAAAGAACCAGGCCCCCCCCCCGCCGTCACTTTCACTAACCAAGAGAAACTCCTTCCTAGACCGCTAACAGGATGTACCTACTAAAACCTTACAGAGTACTCTGGTACCTACATTCTGCTCTGATTAATGAATCTCTACGTGCAATCAAGACTTTGTCTGAAACCATACATCAGGATATTGTGTACACATGAGTGGTGAGAGATTTGATGTAGGACCTGCTCAGGGAAGTAAGTTCCACGCTGGATAGCTTGGTTGAAAGTCGTATTTCCCCGTACTTAGTACCACTGGACCTGCTCAAAGTTAGCTTGACAGCTGCTACCCCTCTACGGTGCACCGTTCACCAATCCACCTAGCGTACAGCCTAGGTAGTGCAATTCCCATTCACGTTGATGCAGAAAAATTAGAACTCGGTTTCCTGTTACATGTTCCCATAATTGTGACACCTCACATCTATAGGTTTAAGTCGATGCTTAACATTGGTATTTGAAAGGACGGTAGGCATTTCCACTTTGAACTAGAAACCTGGCACTCCATCACCTCAACCTCGAACAGCATGACTCAGAGATTGAGATCATGGACGCTTTCCAGGGTTGTAACTTTGCCTTCGATTTAGAAATTGACCAACAATTACTGATTGAAGGAACCAAATTTGCTAAGTTCACACAAAACCCGCGTGAACTTACTTTGACGCCCAAGACGCTACATTGACACAGATTATACGACTTTAATCTGCACATTGGTCGCCCTGGGGATGGAATGGCTCATCACGGCCGTGATAGCTTATTCCGCCTACAGGCGTGTTAATAAACTCCAAGATAAGATGCACTTGCTCACCTACGGTGTGCCTCGTAACCGCGTTCGGGGAGACTCCAAGCGTTAATGTACCACACCTGTCTAAAGGGGGTGAGCAACGTTTTTTTTATTATTTTGTAACCCTAAGAGTAGTTCTCATTTTAGTCTACCTCACATATTTATCTGAGTGTTGCAGTATGTCACATTCTTTATAAGCTACACACTGAATGTATGACCTAAGAATGTATTTTATGAGACCTCAAGGTTGCTATGAATTTTCTTGGATGTTATATGTTACATGTTTTTTTTTGGGGTTTTCTGTATTTTTGTTTCTTACTTGGTCACATATTGACTAGTGGTTATGTGCCGGCCCAGCTCAGTCTGTCAATGACTCTGTCTGACACACCAGCACATTGTAGTACCTCTTAGTTTTATGGTCCTTGTTTTAGCCCAAAGACTGTCCTGATCCACCCTTTGGACCAAAAAGGGGGGAATCTTGGGACCACATAGGTCAATGCGCGTTTGCGAACTATGGACCTCGTACATCACCGCGTGCTCCATAAACTGAACTGTATGGCCGGCGGTGAGATGCCTTTGTGTCCCCTCGTGGAGTTAACCGCCCACCGACCTTCCTCCTGCTACACTACTACCACTCGCATGGACGACATCATCATTGCGTACCACCTGCGTGAGTGGCTTCTTCTCGTTATGCGCGTTGGGGACTATCCCGTTTCCTATCCTCTTTTGTTTTGTGCCTGACCAGGATCCAAGACAAAGACAAAGACCAAAGGCGCCAGGATCCAAGACAAGGACCAAAGACAAAGGTGTCCAAGGAGACCAACGTCCTAAGGGACAAACCCACCTGTGCTTCCGACAATCAAGTCGACCTACGTTCATGAGGAACAAACCCATCTGTGCTTCCGACGATCGAGCTTTGGGCGCGATCCCCGAAACCAAAAGGGGGAATGTTGAGGGTCTGACCTCATGAGGAAATTACTATGCAGTGATTTTCTCCAAAATGACTGTGCTTAAATTGCTCTGAAAAGCAAATAATCACATCAGCGCCAAGAAACTTCATTTCCCATGATGCTTTGCACACGGAAGCATTGTGATGACGTCACCGCCTAATACCAGAAACACGATCTGCGGGAGGCGGGAGCTTGGAGCTTTCCCGCGACTTCAAAGACTATAAATCATGAATGAGACAAAGAAACCTCGTTCTTTTGCCCAGGATACCTGGCGGTAAGGACACGCTTATCGACGCTCCGACAACTTGAGCACGCGGAAGCTCTAAGTGCCAAGTTGAGCCACGGAACTGCTGGAAACTAAACTGCAAGCCCATCAGATCTGCTCGTTTCTGCTCCCCTCCAGCTGATGTTTGAGGACACAGAACTGCGGAGGGAAACAACAACTCCATCCAGCTCTCAGAAACGCTGTAAGTTATAACTCAGCACAGAAAGAAACTTTGCTGTCTCTGTCCAGCCCGTGGAGAAACACTCGTGAACGCCAAACAACGGAGAAAGCATCAAACCGACGGATGACGCCGGAAACTGCGGAGAAAAACGGAGAACCGTCAAGTCATAACAGCGGGGGACGCCTTGCTGCTTTGGTGATCAGGAAACTCATTTTTTTCTCTCCTTTTCTTCTCCCGTTTCCTCTATAGTCTCAAATAAGCAATAAACCGCGTCTATTGCTTAAAAAGTAGCTTCGTGTTTTCCTCTTTCGTCCCAAACACGTCCGTCGGGTCATTTTGAAAGAATAAACTGCTTATTGATCATTGTTTGGTATCTTAAAATGGTTTCTGTCATGGCCAGGCTGAAACTAAAAGATATTAATTTGTGATTAATCTTTTGTGTTGTTTCATGATCTTTTTAAATGTTTTGAGTGATTTAAGGTTAAGTTACTACTGATTCTAAGTGCTTTGGAAGTTAAAGTGCAAGTTGCCACCCACACTTTAGCCAGACAAAGGGGTCAGCCATCTTGTATTCAAGACTCCATTTTGAATCCATACACACGCACACACACACACACATACACACTACTCCTTTGTGAGAACAAAGGACCCCATTCATACATCCTCCATCACATGCAAACACATCCATCTTCAATCATATCACACGGTTATTATTCATCTATTCCACTGTTTATTCATTTGACAAATTGTTAATTAAACGTTATAAAATTCAGATTTTCGTCTCCAGTAGCTTTGTTGTGTCGAAGAGAAGTCTCTGCTCCAAGGATTCTACGAACTTCAAGAAAGACTGATAAGAGTTTTGGATTCAATTTTTCCCCGGAAAAAGGGGAATGGTGCCCCGTATATCTAAGAATATCTTAATTAATTAATAAATCAGTAAATATTTACATATTTACAGAATTTATTGAAGAATCCAAAAGTAAGTTAACGCTTGCGAATTGTTCGCTCCTAATAACCCCAACATTATCCTGGGCTGTATTTAAATCCATTGCGGCTGTAAATGCAAAAGGGCTGCTCAAGATAAAAAGTCAGACAAAGGTTTCATTTTAGCAGGACGAGTAATAAGGTGATCAATTCCAGGGGTTGGAGGTACTTTCTCCTCCTGTTCATCCTGCTTTTATTTGCCTCATTTGTCTATCTGAAAAGGAGGTCTACAGTACTGAAAAGCACATGATCCCAAAGTGCTTCATCACATTAATGCGTTTCTAACTTATGATCAAACAACCAATGGTGTTTGATAAACTCAAGCCTTTAAGAGATATTTGGCGTCTGCCTCATCAATCCCGGTGACTGCCTGGTGGGATCTGGGTCTCTGGGTTCTGCTGGGTCCCCGGCGGGGGTGGTCGCCCGTGGGTCCCGGGTTGCTGGGTCCTGGGCTCGGCCGGCTGGGGGGTGGGAGGCTGCGGGCGGGCCTGTGGGCTTGCCGCTGATATCTCCCATCACTCTGCCAGCTGCTGGTTGTGGCCCCCTGAGGCGATCCTCTGCGCCTCTCGAGGGGGGCAGGGGTTTATCTGGTCGCGGTCTCCTTGGGGTCCTTGTGCTTGGAGGCAGCTCCTGGATCTCTGGGACTTGGAGCTCCCTCTATCTCCTATGCATCTTTGGGGGGCAGATCTGTGGCCCCTCACACTCACAAGCGCGTGTACACACACAGGTGCTCACATAAGTATGGACTTGGGCATGGTCAACACGTCTTCAGGCTGTGGTTGGCACTAAATGCACTGTGATTTATTATCGTGTGATTGTTCAGTAAAACAATGTTGATTTTATATTTCTTCATCAAGTTGACGCAGTGATAGCTTGCTCCTGTTGTACTGTTGTGTGTCCCTTTTCTGCAGGTCTAGAAGCAGACTCTCGTTCATCATTGATTGTTAATTTTTGTGGAACCCCCCACCCCCCCATCCCCATTTGTCTCTTCCTTTCTCTTTTGCCTCTGTCTCCATGTCCGGTCGGAATTACAGGAGTTCAAAAAACAACAACAATAAAGTTTTAAGTATCAGGCGTGACATTAAAAGCAGAAGCTTTGATTCTCCACCTGAGAGTAAATCTGTAAGGCTTGTCACCAGCATTCAGGCATTAATGTTTGCTTCACAGTCAAACAGGACACGGGAAAATATAAATAGATAAATAAAATTAAAAAAAAAATTTTTTTTAAAGAGACACACAAAAAACAGAATAATCACAGGTAATGTGCATGTACAGCCTGTGCATTAGTGGTGGGTATAGAAAACCAGTTCCCACTCTTTCAATTCCCTTATCAATTCCAGTCGGCACGAATGACATCACTACGCACGCCGCATAGCTTACACATTTACTCAGCAGGAAACACTGTGTCTAAGCAGCAGAAACGATCGAAAGTTTGGTTATACTTTACGAGGAAGGATGAAAACAAAGTAAACTTGCAAAGTCAATATTTTATCAAAACACTACGGATATGCAAAAGCATTTGCACACAAAATATACAATAACTTCAAGTGAATGACTCCAGGTACAATAGATCATTAATAAGCTGACAGTTATAATGCAGACCATCTGCAATTCATTTTTGCCATCTACTGAACTGGACTGCATGGTGGCGCAGTTGGTAGCACTGTTGCGTCACAGCACAAAGGCTGCAGGTTCGAAACTCGGCTGCGGCCTTTCTGCGTGGAGTTGCGTGTTTTCCCCATGCATGCGTGGGTTTCCTCCGGGTACTCTGGTTTCCCCCACAGATCACAACATGCCCTATAGGTTATAAATTGTAAGTCGCTTTGGATAAAAGCATCTGCCAAATGAATAAACAAACATAAATTAGTCGGAAACTGATAAAGAACTGGATTGATGGACAGAATTGACAATGGCATTGCTTTTGATAAAAACTTATCAATTCCCACCTCTACTGCGCATGGTGTTGATTTAATCAAAGAGGCCTAAAAGAGTAAATATTTATGGAATAAGTACCTATCGTCTCTTATTTCTCTGCTGAACTTTCATTGTGGACAGTGATGTATTTGGTGACCTCTCCTGATGAATTGCCTTCATAAACGTGGTGCAAGAATTAATCATTTCTAAAATCCAGCGTTATTAGTAATAATCTTGTACTTGATGTAACCAAAGAAGTTTTGTTTTACTCATTCGTGAATTACGATGTGTCAATTGTTGAGGCTTTTGCAACAAAATCCAATGAGTTATTAAGCATTTAGTCAGAACCAGAGTCTAACGCCCTGCCGGCACACCTAAAACATGTAAAAACTAGTGCGAGTCAAGGAGAAAAGCAAAACCACAAAAGAAAGACCAGAAGTAAGCACGAAAACACAAACTACAGATGGATCAATGTTGCCAATATGATATTAAAATTAGTTATATAGATACTAAGAATTAACCCTGATGAACCTTGGGAGCACAAAGCAATATGGAACACCTAGTCACGAAAACTACCATGATGAAAGCTGCATCATCAAACATAGTCATACATGACATGTTTGTTATTTTAAGCCACCAAACTTGACATTTCTTGTTTTATTAAGTTTTATTTGAAGCAAATGATGTATAAAATCCCATTAAAGTTAAATACCTTAGTGAAATATCTGAAATGTTACCTCTGGTAAGGTCAGGACCATGGAAAAAAATTCAAATCTAGGCTGATGAAGTACAAAAGAATGATAAAGCTGCTATCTACACCATCTTCATCCTGACTCCAACTGTTCCTCTTGTTGTCGTTATGAATGACACGATTGTATCTGTGTTGGTGACTCTCTCTTACTGTGTAACGGCATCATGTGATGAGTTACTCTCACCTCACTGAGTGACGGCGAGATATGAGTCTCATTCATTTTGTTCTATGATTGCAGATGCATCCTCGGGGGGGGGGGGGGGGGGGGTCGGTGTGTGTGTGTGTGTGTGTGTGTGTGTGTGTGTGTGTGTGTGTGTGTGTGTGTGTGTGTGTGTGTGTGTGTGTGTGTGTGTGTGTGTGTAAATGTGGCGGTTCTGCAAGACTGACAACTGGATGGTCCAATAGTTGCTTCAAGTACAAAAGGTGTTACTGTTGGACGTTTCGAGACAAATGCAGGAGAACCACTTTATTTTTTTTCAATCTCCACAATATATTTATAGTAGGGCTGAACGATTAATTGCATAGGCAATTAAATTGTGATGTGACAAAAGGAAATTTTCTAATCGCAAAGGCTGCGATTTGACTGGCAGCGAGTGGTTAGCACAATGCTAATATACATGGAAAACCCTAAGAGATACTCATGCTAATACTGCTGATTACATTCTTACAAGTTACGAATTAGGATGCCAAATGATTACATTTAGAGTCTAATAAAAACTAAAAACTGCCATCAATCAAATAAATACAGACAGATATTTAAAGCTAGAAAACCGTAAGAGACTTTAACTCCACTGAGTTTTGGCTAGCAGCTATGGATGTAACTGAACTACGAAAGCTCTGCATGGACAAGGCATCGAAAACTAAACACAAAAGACTTCAATAAATGGAACACACTTCTTTCCTGCAAAAAAATGTTCACAGTTGATGCTAATACCTATGCTCCTTCAAGGGATATGCTCCAGGCTGCGAAGCACTGCACCTTCAAATACAAAATTTTGTCTTTGATTGTGAGTGTTTATGTATATGTAGACAAATAAGTGTGTTGATATGATATGAAGATAAATATGTAGATAAATAAACTTGTTTATATTCAGTACAAGTTGCATTGATTTTTTTTTTTTGCTTCCGTTAGTTGAAAAATATGAGAAAAGCCCCTTGAAAATTAATCGTGAATTAAATCGCAATTGCAATATTGAAGGAAAAAATTGCAATTAGATTACTTTCCAGAATTGTTGGAGAAATTGTTCCAGAAATACGTCATCATTTTTAAATTAGTCCCGGTAATACCGTACACTGGGGTAAAATGTGGAGAAAGCTCAAGCCAAGCCTAATGTGATAAGTATTGTTGTTTGTTTACTGATTAGTTAAAGAGAGATCAACCTTGACAGATGACACAGCTCTTTTATGGACATCTTGAAGCCTTACGCAATTTAGACACTGTGCACCAATAAGTCCCAAGTTTTATGATGATTGGCAACCTGGAGTCCCAGTGAAACTCTTCCTAAAATTGAAATAAGCTGGGAAATTGTTCATCACATAATCCGGACACTAAGGATGCATTAAACCTAAAACCAGAAGATATTAACTTACACCTTCTAACCTACTGCTCATCTTTTCCTCCCAACAGCCTAAAACCTACATCGCACAATCAATCCTGCAGCTGAAAAAACAAGCCACTTCCTGGATATCATCTCAATCTACCAGCAGCAATTTTTTTTCCATAATGTGCTCTCCTCCCCTGATCTAGAGAGCATGCCGCATTTCATGAAAATGCAGCGTACAGTAGCCGTCAGAATAAAAGCAGACAGCTGGAAACGAGCACAACTGGCCACCTGCACGTTATTTTCCCCAAGAGATATCAGACTTCTCCCTCGTTCAGTATAGTAACTTTAATACATTAGCAGCAATCCATTAAGAATTATTAATATTAACGATTCACATTGAGAGGCTATGACAAATGTGGCAGGCTTCAACTTGTTTGTGTTTATGTAGACAAGTGTGATCACTTTTCTCTGTTAACCCATAATAAAGACATTAAAGAACCAAACTTCAAGAATGTTTTTTGTGACAAAGAAGTATCTGTTCCAATCACTCTATCAGAGAAAAATCAGAGTTTTAGAAATAACGGGACACTCAGAGCCATTATATTATATTTTTTACAAGTGTATGTAAACCTCTGACCACAACTGTATATTTGTTAAATTAAATATTTAAGTGAGTTACTACCCGCTAGCCACCGAAGCTGCAACTAATTAGCAGCTAACCAACCATAGATAACTTCTTTGGATTAAAAAAAACATTTTAAATTAGTTGTCTTACTTTTAAACTTGAAAATTTGCCCCCGAAGTAGCTGCCGGCTTCCTCCGTCCTTGTGAAAATACTGCGGTGTATTGTGGGTAATTTGACCAAGGCTAGGCTACAAGACACCTCCCGTGTACCCTTGCTCAGCGAGCTAAACGGCTGACAAACGGAGAACACACGCCTCGGTAGAACATGAACATTGGAACACATCTTGGCGGCTCCCGATGACGTATCTCCTAGGCAACTGAGGTGGGGCCAAGACATCAAGGCAAGGTTCCTTGGCATTGGGAAACACCCTTAGACCCGGTCCCCTGTATTTTAGACCCAATTTTTTTGATTATATGTTACAAAGCCGCCAATACTTTTCAACAACTGGGCATCATTTAATTCATTTTTAACTAAATTTAAATTGATATTTCCAGAGATTAACGGTAAAAACTACACATCATCTCTTTAAACAATTATGTACAGTAAATACTTTTCAGTGTAATTAGATTTCATAACAGAATAACTTTAACTTTGTTCATCAGCACCCAAAGATGAGTGTGTAATTAATCCCAACGTTGACTTTTGGTTAACAATGTTCCATGAGCACCAGAGGGGTCATGGGAAGACTAAAGATCCCTTCCTGTGGTCAAAATGGTCAGATGTTAAGGGTCAAGAGAAGCAGCCGCACCAGTGTCTCTAAAATGATCTAAAATTTATATTTTTAAATAGAACTGCAAGAGCACCGAATTATTCTGTCTGCCTTTCACATATCAGAATTCCCTGCTGTAATCTGCAGGCACAGCTAACTGCAGCAGCTCTGGAGGACCATTTTTGCTCTGGATTACTGTCATGCCCCAAATTACAGTAATCCAGCCCCATCCACTTCACCTAGAAAAAGGTCAGATTTGATCACACTCTTGCATGCCCATTAACTAGAACAATTTCCATATGAGACAGGACAGGTGACAAAACTGACTGCTCCATTTAATGAGGTTTTGCAAAAAGTAAACCGTGTCTATTCTTAATAATAATAATAACAATAATAATAATACACAAGTTTATTCTCCTGCATTTTAGCAATCAGAATTTGAAATAGCATTTTGTGCTAACTGAGTGTGACAGCTGAGTGTGGCTGTAGATTTTATTTGTTGCTCAGTGGCTGGAGGCTGTGAGAGGAGAACAGTGAGCTGCATTGTCAGACGAGGGTGGTTCAATGACCCATACACATAAACCAGTCTCTGTCTTTAAGAAGGGTGGCTTTCCCTCAGAAATGTGCAAATGCTAAGCATCAATACCTACATGACACTTAAACAAGACTTCCAAAGCCACTTTTCTTATTTTTCATTCATGTATTTTTGAAAAGAAAAAAAAAGACCCGAGTGAACCACTGGTGGTGACAATAAACCCTCTATAAAGCTTTGAAATAATCTAAAATGCATGCAACTTAACCACACGCTTGCAAACAGCCCATTGTACTACTTCGGTGTCGGTTTTGGTGCTGTTTATGTTTGGTATCTGTGTGGACAGCTGTACGGCGGAGGAAAGCGCTCCTAGCCGGACGATAGGTGATTGTTCTCGGCTGCTAATTCACTCCTCCTCCCCCCGTGTGTCTGGAGCTCCGTGCGTCCGTCCATTGTGGTCTCTCAAACATCAGAACTCCAGAAAAACAATAAAAACAAAAAGCTGTTCCTAAAACATTAAACACAAGCCCCAAATCTGGAGAACTAAAACAGCTTTCTTACCTCGACGCGGAATGATGTGCAGCCCTTGAGAAACTCCTTTATGTTGCTCAGGCACTCGCCGTCATTCTTCGGTTCTGGGTAAATCTGGAAAGACGCAAACGCTAATTAGCGATTAAAACCCCCTCTTCATCGCTTTTCGATGTGTTTCTACATGTAAAGTCTTTTAAAGAGTCTCTTCTTCCTCGACACGCATTGTGAGATTGTGACCGTGTGCGTACTGGGCCCTCCTGGAGGCTGAACACAAACCAGGATCAGACCGAGGCGAGGAAATGACGTGACCACCAGGGAAAGGATGTTGTTCATTCTCCCCGGCTCTTTTCCTGCAGGACTTTCATTTTAAAATTAAGTAAAATGCCTTCATTTTCAATATTTGCTCGAAAAATATCATGCTAAGAAATGTAAACGCTGCTGAACAGGGGCGCTTCCAGGAAGTTTATCAATGGCTTCCCAGATGGGGAATGTGGGGAGGAATATCTTGGGGTGGCAACATAAAACAATATTTTAGGTGGGCTAATTGTGTGACAGCATATTATTGCCACTGGGAAAATTCAAGAAATTTGAAGAAAAATAAGTTGAAAATTTGCGATTCCAAGAAAAGAAAAGAACAGAAAAAAGACAGTGAATCATATTGTAATTCTGTATTCTGACTGTATTTATCTAATGTTTTCCTTTTTATTCTGACATATAATTCTGGGTGATTCTACTGAGGGAACAGAAGTGCAGTTTTGTTTCTTGTCTGCAGCAACATCCACGGTACAGCTCAAAGAACTTCCTTTCATCCTTCACAATAAAAGTCTCAAATACAAATCCACACATCAAATCATCTGAAACACCGAAATATAGTTTGTTAATATTGTTCTCGGGAAAGGCTCAAACAAAAGTTTGAAGATGTTTCGAGGGATGTGTTTGTGTGTGCGTTTGAGACTCTTAATGTGAAAGGTTGAAGTAGGAATTTTTGAGTGCTGAAGCAGATGCCACCATGTAAAAATCTATCTGGCATTTATGTAAAATTTCAAAATTTTTAGAAAACGTGCACCCATAACTCTCAGTTTTGATAATATAAAACCCAGGGTAGAGTTGAGTTCAGACGATCAACAGGTTTCAAATGCAGTGCTCAGCATAAATGAGTACACCCCACTACATTTGTCAAAAAACCTGTAGTAGTTTCCTTTAAGAATCAACATTTTCTATGAGATACCATACTAAAGAATACTCCCACAAATGTGGGCCATTTATTGTAAACAAGATTTGTTAATTTGCACACACAAAAATCTGATTTCCCTAACAAATCCATTCAAGCCCTTACTGCAAAAATGAGTGCACCCCAATTATAGTCTTAGGAGAAAAGCCACACTTAAGACTACACAATTCGAATAAACAGGCATTCAACCATATTAGTCTAATGATTCATTTCAGAGATGTCCAGAAAATAGATGACTATAAAAGGCCAATAACAAGGAAAAATGGCCTGTGTTTGATATAGCACCTTCTAGAGTCCTGGAACCCCCCAAGGCACTTTACAACACAATCAGTCATTCACACACATTCACATCCTGGTGGTGATGAGCTACATTGTAGCTACAGCTGCCCTGGTGCACACTGACAGAGGTGAGTCTGCCGTACACAGGCGCCACCGGTCCCTCCGGCCACCACCAGCAGACAAGGCGGGTTAAGAGTCTTGCCCAAGGACACAACGACAGACTGAGTCTGTGCAGCAGTTCATGAACCAAAGAAAATAGAACCAATGAGATTCAGATCATGAATAAGGAAAGCCATATTGCTGATAGTAATAGAAGCAAGCTGATCACCAGCTTTTCAATGTTATTGTTGTATCCCCTCATTGTACATAAGGTTCTATTGTTATACTGATATTTAGGTCAAAGCTATGACTAATGACTGTATTGATCCATAATAAAACTGACAAAGTATCTCTAATGTCTGTTTTTAGATAGGTGAGGCCAGTTTACACATACCACACCAGTCCACCACCACAAACAAGCATTCACACATATGAACCTGCATCTTTCGGGCCCCTGGGAGGAAACCAAAGTGAGAATTCATGAACGTGCAGACTTCTGCAGGTCACAGCTGAGATTTTAACCTGTGGCCTTCTTACTTTGAGACAAAAGTGCTACCCACTGCCCTTTATAGCTACACGCCAATGGTCTTTACTGAAATCTATAATTTCTAACGTAAAAAACTAAATTTTGAAAAATATATCTAGACCTGTACAAATGTGACGTATAAAAAAAATACAAAATCAGGGAAAAAAAGAATTGCTGCATAAGTAAGAAGAAATGCAACCACATATATAGCTCAGACATTTAAATATTACATTTCAGAAATTATTTAAAAAATAAAACAAATGCCATCTCATCCAAAATATGTTTTTGTTAATGAATCTTTTATCCAACAATAATTTATCTCATGTGCAAACTATTGGAAAGCATGTCATGGTCTGTGTCTGCGTCTCACCTCATGTGTCTCTTTTTGTCCTCATTCGTCTCTAGGTGCTCCTTTTGTGTCTTCTAGCGCCCTCATGTGTCTCCTGGTATTCCCCATTTGCCCTCTAGGTTTCCCCCCTCAGACTTCCCTCCCCCAGGTCCTGTGCTCTCTTGGCCCCCTCTTAGCCACACCCCTGTAGTTTCTTTCTGTAGTGTTTTCCTTTAGTGCCAGCTTCCCCTTAGAATATTAGTTATGGCTCATGCCTTCTGGTCTTTTGTTTTTCTCTTAGGTCATTTTCCTTTGTTACAGCCTTTCATTATTTAGTGTTTTTTCCCCACCAGCGTTTCCTTCTTCCTCCCTGAGTTAGTAATTGTGTTCACCTGGTCCCTCTCCCCACACACCTGCATCTCCCTCTCATCTTCCCAGTCTATATAAGCACTGTCTTGTCTCTGTGTGGTTGTCGGTCCATTGTATTGTTGTCAGCGTTGTTACTCGCGCTCCGTGTGAGCTTTATGTCTCCAGGTTTTTGGTGCTCTAAGTGAGCTTTAGGTGTCCTGTGTTCCAGGACTTTTGAATTTTTGACTTTGTGCTCTAAAGTGAGCTTTGGGTGTCCTGTGCTCCAGGACTTTTGGACTTTGGCTCGCTGCCTTGGATTAATTTTTGTTCTTTCAATCTGCAAATAAAATGATCTTTACTTTGAATCAACTTCTGCCTCTTGTCGTCTGGGTAATCTGCATATTTGGGTCCTAAACATCCCCACAACGTGACAGAGGAGCCATGCTGCAGAAAACGTTAGAAATCACCTTCCATGTTTCACAGAGACGCAGCATGCTTTTTTTTAAACATTGCTTCCTTCAGGTCTGACGGTGTTCACTCACTAATACAAACACTGCACTGTTTCTTTAAAAGGGAGAGGGGTCCGTCTCTGTGTGTGTGTGAATCTCAGATGGTGAGCTGTCGATGTCGACAAATCTGATGTAGAAATAGCCTCTCATCCCTCTAGGCCCATAATGACATGTAAAACATGGATTAAATGGGCTTTATATGCATAGCTTCAGAAGTAAAAACAGGTCTCGGCGTTTACATCTGCACTGGAAGCATAAAAATCGAGGCCTTCATTGTAAAAAAAAAGCACATAAAGGGTTGTTTAACCGTTTAGATTAATTAGATATATCTGCAGCCTTATTTTGGAGATCATCAGAAAAAATGGGGGGTTCGTTTTTACGCACATATATGTGCAAGCACATTGACGTTACGGGAGACAATAACAAGCTGCCGTGACCTACAAAAGAAATTGTATCATGGATCAGTGGACAAAAAGAGAGGCCGGACAACGAACCGCGTCGGTGCCGGAGAACGCACAGACGCGCCGACGGACGGTCGATGCAAAGGGGAGCTGGAGAGAGAGGATCTATCATGCCCTTACTTTCTCCGTGGAGCCCGGGCTGAGCCGCTCCAGCAATCTGCACAGGACCACGCCATCCTTCAGGGAGCTCTGCAGGAAAGCTTCAGGATCTGAAATGGTCTTCTTCGGTGATTCCAGCACCCCGAGCGTGATCAACCATGTCACCGTCTGTTCCGCCGAATTCATGTCCAGGCCCTTGTCAACAAAGAGGCTGCGGTGTTGGATGTCTTTGAACAGCGTGCCGCCCTGTTTATGCTGTCATCTGTGGGAGATAAACATCAGTAATCCCACAAAAACAAAAAAGATGCAGTGAGACAGAGAGAGGGGTAAAGCAAGAGACTGCGGGAACCCCCTCTCTCTCTAAAGATATAAATAAATATTCATATACCTCGGTTGGATGCTGAGGAGATCGGTTTGATTTCGGTAAATCTCCCTTCTTTGATGTTCTGTTTCTACTCCGTCTAACCTGGAAACCTGTAAAGTGCGTCTCACGGTGATGCGCTTTGGCAGCGGACTGCATACATGCGCAGCACAGCAGCCAGACGCTCTCATCTGTTGGATGACATCACAGCAGAGGGACAAGCCAGACCAACCAGTTGTTGGACCCCATTAGCTGGTCATGAATAGGCTTTCACTGCATATGTGCGGCTTTGCATATCCGTTTATTTTAACCGCCACCGGCTCTCTCTCTCTCTCTCTCTTCATTCAAAAGAGGAAGCTGCAGCAGAAGCAGGTCATCATCCACACAACAGGGATGTTTTGCTGAAAATCTTACAAAAACTAAAGAAGCTACACGACAACAGCTCAATTTTTAGATTGGATTTAAATTTAAATGTCAACCTCTATCTCCTATAAGACATTCGCTTTTATTTTTATCAGACTAAATTGACAATTCAGCAAAAATGTTTAGTTTAATTTGCAATAGCATTCATATTCTACCATTAAAATGTAATTTTATATATTTTGGATTGTTTTTTTAGTTTGTTTGGCTCAACTTGTGAAGTAGAAATTTGCCCTGCGTGATGGACATATTCTCACAGCATGTATAGATGTGTACAAACAAGAATCCATTGCTGTAATTCACCGAAAAAGAAATAAATACCTTACTAACTACACTAGTCTTCACATCATGCTAGGGAGAATGAGATTTAGCTGATGGAGACAAAATAAATAAGGCACTTCTAACTTCAATTGAAGTAGTTGTCATTTTTCACAAATGATGATATGTGATTTCAGTTACCTAAAATGTTTTAGTTTTCCTTTTGTGTGAGGGGCATACAGCACATATCGATATCGTTTTATATCGGAATAGCGTGGACAATATCGGTATATCGGTAAAAAAAAAAGCCACACTCGAGCATATAGTTAGACGCTGAAAAAACATGTAATCTGTTTGATTTTTCTTACAAAGATCCAATAAATCCCCAAAGAACTAAATTTAACTCAAATGTTTTGATAAGGTTTCCTGTGTGAAGAGACGTGAAGTTAGTTAGTACCCAGATGTGGAACAACCACATTCTCCCAGTATCAAAACAATAGTGGTGATGATGGCCTAGGAGGGACAGTCTGGAGCCATTCGATGGGGCTGGTAACTGCTGATAACAACCATTTAATAGAATGATAACATTTGAAGCGGGTGGTTTGTTAAACAAGCTGCTAAACAATCATTTATTGTATTTACCAACAAATCAACACGAGGATTCCTTGAGAGGATCTTTGACAGAATCCGGCATTATTTAGAAGATCAACCAGTTTGCTCCACGGGAAGCTGGGAAGAACGCAACAACATCTTAAAGAGCATTTGTGTGAAGTTTTTCTTGCCAGAACATCTGCTGATGTCTTTGTGACAAAGAGACACATCTGGTCAGGACGTAATTATGCAATGTTTCAAGCAACACCTCTTGGAACCTGAGAAGGAGCCTTCCATCCCTTTAAAGCTTTAAACCTGCAAATAAAAGCACAAAAATATTTAATATACTTTACCAAGCTCCCCAACTGAAGGAGCAGAGGATCAATAGTTTCAGTGCTAGGGTTAGATTAACGATAATAAGTTAATGCAGTCAACCAAAACACCGAGATGCCAGGTGCCTCTCAATTTGTGCGGATTCTTGTTTACTGAGTCACTTCACTCATTGTCCACAAGATGGGGCTCTTCCTCTGCTGTGATCTGCTTTAATGTTTTGGTGGATGCTGACCGCTTATAAACACATGAAACGTAAAGCTTCTATAACATGTTTATAAGAGAGTCAGCTGTGACCCAAAAATAGATCCAATAAAAACTTTAGCTAAGTTGATCGTTTTAAGCATATACATGAATATGTTTTTATTTAGTTTGTTTTGGGACTTTTATTTAAAACTAGAAAGGTGCGA
>NC_091754.1:26089404-26091904 GCF_043380555.1 Nothobranchius furzeri | reverse complement strand
TGTGTGTGTGTGTGTGTGTGTGTGTGTGTGTGTGTGTGTGTGTCATCTGGATGGTGATTGGTTAAACACCACACAAAAACTCAAACACTGATAAAGTTCAACTATCCTCTGGATATTTGATAATTTCCTCTTTGCTGTTCACGTCGCAAAAAAAATCCATTCTGTTGTTTACTTTAGAGCTGCAGCGATGGAATATTTTCCATATGAGCTCTAGACATGGGTGTAAAATCTGTCCACATTTTTGTTTCCAGCAGTCTGCTGGATCTCTCGTACCTCTGTCCAGGGATGAGCTGTCAGGATGTTTCCGCAGCTTTTGTTATTATTGTTACGAGGTTGTCTGACAGCTGAGTGACAGAAAAAACTAAGTTTCCATGTTTGGTCAGCCTGAGTCCAACATGGTGTCATTTGATGATCTGAAGCTTTGTGTCTGTGTTCTCCTAGAAGGATTTCTGTTGCACAGAAGCATTTTGAAGGTGGTTAAGCTGAAAACGATTTAATTTCCTCCTGAAATGTTTTAAATCAGTGCAACGATCTATCCTGTCCTGCTTGCTGTTACAGTTCCCAGTTGGACCTTTTCACAGTCCCTCGCTCTAGTTTGTGATTATGATTCAGGATGCTGCATCAGCTTTAAAAGATAGAATCCCTTCTAAAATTATCCATTTTGGCCTTTTCTCTGATTTTATTCTGTTATTTTCTGTAATTCTTCGTTGCTCATGTGGTGTAAACATTAGGGGTCTAACTTAGTGTGAAGTCCTGGTCCAGTACGTATCGTGGCTTTAATTTAAGTTACATTCATTTCCATTACGGTGAGAAAACAAAGTGGGGGGAAAGTTTGTATGTTCTGTAAACAAGTGTGGATTTAATGAGATTAAGAATAAAACTTAAACTATCAAACTAAATATTTTCAGACATCATAAAAATGTACAAAGCTTATATATATATATATGTGTGTGTGGATGGATGGATGGATGGATGGTGAGGGTTTTATATTTATTAGTTTTTTTACCAAAAGATTAAACCTAAAAAACGAAAGACATCATATATGACATCAACAGTGATGTCAAACCCGATTCCCTTTCTTTTTGGTTTGGTGCCGATGGCATTGACAAACCGTGACCTTTGAAGTGTGGCCATGAAGCCGCTCCGCAACTGAGATTCTCCCGTGTGGACTGGCACGCAGCGAAAGTTACGCGTAAACCGTTTTGCTGCCTCCTGTGGATCTTTAATCCAGATGTCGGCTCTATCGAAATAATCTGATCAAATGTAAATAAAAGTTGGTTAATTTCAGCTGAAAAATTTTTGATTTCCAGACGTTCATTAACACTAATATGTTTATTAGCTAATATGTTTCAGCCTTTTTCACACATTGATTTCTTTCATCCATCTAAGCCTTTTGACAGCTTTTACACACACACACACACACACACATACACACACACACACACACACAGAAATGCTTTAAGACCTTTGTGGCTCTCTGATTAAAAACAGAACAACACAACCAGGGGGTTATTTACACGACCACATAGCTCGCCTCTGATTCACTTTAAGTGCTCTTAAATCACCCGCTGTTAAGCGCTGGTTCTTCTCTTCAGGACCAGGTTGTGCCTTTTGACCACACACACACACACACACACACACACACACACACACACACACACACACACACACACACACACACAAACACACGAGTCTGGTGGGTGGTACGGTTTTGCAAGTACTCTCCTAATACAGTAACTTCCCTTCTGCCCTCCGTAGTTAGCAAAGGAGTGAAGCAATATGCTGCAACTTGCAGTCTTTCATCAGCTCACTTCTCTCAGAGCTGAAGTCCTCCTGGGCTTGAGAATCCAGCCTCCTTTCACAAGATGAAGAGATGCGGTTTAGTGTGGAGGAGGAGCGTGGATTGCTGTCACTGCCTTGAAGTGTAAATGAGAGGAGAATGAGTGTGTGTAGGGTTACAGGTGTTTTAGCTTTGCTCAGGAGAATTTCTGTTCATCCCTGGGTGTCTTCAGCTCAGAACAACAAGGTTTAATTTGTTTTCCCTTTGTGACCTCCTCAATAGTCCCCACGAGACAACGTTTTGTCTCTGGGACCGTCTCATTCACACAGCTATCAGCTTTGAGATGCAATCCACAAACATGATCTGCTTGTTATTCCTGCCTCATCCTCTCATCCTCTTTTGCATTTTTGTCAGCGGTGGCCTCTGATGCACCCACTCTCCCAACGTGTGTGAGAAACAGCTGCAGAGGGACCTCTCGTCTTTCTCCGCTGCTCCCTTCTCCCTTTCTCTCTCTGCCAGCAAGTTTCATGCTACTCTGTGTGAACCCGGCAATTTTCAAGCAATGTAAATGGTTCGGTTCAGCTGTGACATTTCTGTGGCACAGCCCTGGTGATGAGCTGTCGAGATGCTCTCGTTAGATTGAGCTCATCCTGACACCAGCTTCAGCCGTCAAGGATATTGTTTAAATGTTTTAAGCTACCTGGTGGGTAATTATTATTT
>NC_091754.1:25361904-25371904 GCF_043380555.1 Nothobranchius furzeri | reverse complement strand
ATGTCCTCTGGCTAATTGGAGGACTTTTTCTAAAGCTGCAATGTTTTTCACTCATCGATGAGGAACTAAAAATGTGCAGCAGCTTCCTGTTGCATGTTCCAGTTCTCCTCTTTCAGTCTCTGGTTCCTGCATTTACGGTACCTGCTAAATCAATTCAAGGCCAACAACCCCGACCGAGAGGTAAATTCTCCAGATGCTGCAGAGTTTTGTTGTGACACATAAAGTTGTACCACTAATTTTCTGTGCAAATCAAGCATGCTTGTGAAAACAAGTATGACATGAGAAATATGTTAACTATGCAAACTATGCAAAACCTGCAAAATATGTTAAATGTGTAGAAGAACAACAATGGTAGAATGAGCTGTAATAAACAGAGACGTTAGGAGGAACCATGTTTTCCGTTCATGTCAGTGAGGGTTTGTCATCCGGAGGCAGAAACAGCAGATATAATTTGTCATGTGAGTGATATGTTCACCACCTCAGAGTAGATTTGGCATTTCTTCTCTTATCTGAACCACTCTTTTGTTTTATAAAAAGTCAAAAAACTCCCTGAGGAAGATTCTGAACTTTGTTTGCAAGGAATAAGTATTATAACTTCAAGTCTGACATTTACGTCACCATCTTTAGAGCAAATCTTTAAAATAAGCATTAGCAAAGCTGATGGAGGTCCAACTGTTAAGGTCGGTAATCTCTCCAGTGACTGCGACTCCAAGAAGTAGCAGATTTTCCTTATTGGAGCCTGGCTCGCTTCCTGGCTGCTGACTCGCTCTCACTTAGACTCTCTACAGTGAGGAAGACCAACAGTGATGTCACTTCACATTAATCAGATCTTTATTTTCTGAACTTCATGCCCACTTGATAATCCAGTTACTTCTGCATACATATCCTGCATGTTCAACTGCAGGTTACTCTCACTTTCCAAAGTTTAAAGCATAATCAAGTTACCCACAATGCTGCCGTTTTAAACAGGAAGCTTCACAGTTAGCCGTAAAAAAATAAATTGGCTAATAAATAAAAACTGATTACAAAATAAACAAGTTTTCCTCTAAACCTGATTTACTGTAACATAACTTCATGCAAAAATAGGTTTTACTCTATTACGATTTAGATTTTTTTTTAAACGTGGAGCTTAAAGACACCCACATGCATGACTGCACTGGCTGCCTCAACACATTAAAGCTGGGGACTGGTTCCACAGGAGAGAAGCCTGATAACTAAAAGATCTGTCTCCCATTCTGTTTTTAGATATTCTAGGAACCACCAGTTAGTACTGAAGCCAGTAAAAAAAAACAACTGATAAATCAGTGAGTGATGATCAGTCTAATGCACAACAAATTGCAGGATATTGCATTAAATTACACTAGTTCTGCATATTCTTTCATGAGGATAGCAGGAGAAAAGCATGAGAATTAGTGACCTAATTACAATGATAGGAAATGTGACTGCCTTTTATTCAACAGGAAACCTAATTAAATCGTTATCTTATGTTTCAAATGTGTACAAATCAGGAAATGTTAATTTTATGGAACTTTTGATTTAATAATAAAACATTGAGAATAAAATTGAAACATACAAAGGAAAATGAGAAGCCTCAGGAAACTGAGTCACATTTTTTTCACAACTCTATTAATAATTCTAGAAAGCATTCATATTTGGATTTTTAAAGGTCTGTAGAGCAGGAAATTATGAGCCGATGTGGAACAAGAAACTACCAGAGAGCAATGGCCAAAGCTGGAAGCCCCATTTGGATGTGTGACCTTGAAGTCGTCAGACATGTTTTATTCTGGTCTGCAATCCACAAAGTCTCCAGAGTCGTCTGTTCCTACCTAGCTGGATACTTTGATTTATCTAAACACTTAACTTTTAGCTCAACTCGAGTGTTCCCTCTTAACAGCCTGTCTTACAACAACCTCTAGTGACACCCATACATGCAAACAATAGCTCCTGTTGTTGTGAGACAGCTCTGTATGAGAAACTGTCAGTGCAGCCCCAGGAGCTTCAAGTGTACCTTGGAAAACCACCATCACTCAGCGCAGTCAGCTGCTGCATCCAGAGATGTAACCCGAAACATCGTTACACCGGGAGGAAGTCATAAATCAGACCTGTGCAGAAATACTGCAGAGTCTGTGAGCTCAAATCAGATAGACAGAAAGTCAGTGGACAGGAGTTTGTGCTTGTGGGGAAAACAGATGTTGAGGTCTGTATGCCAAATAGGGACCATCTGGACTGTCATTGACAAGTTCAACATTCAGCATCTCTGAAGGGATGAAGGTGAATCTGTCTTCCTTGCAGGTGTGTGTGAAGGCACCACTGATGCAGAGGTGTATTTCTGTATTTATCTTCAGACATGTGCTGCTATTAGTGTGACTTATATTGCTAGGTTCTACATGCAGCAATACAAGCTCACATCTCCGTCTGCATAACTCACTAAAGTGTGGCCTCATCCATATATACAGTTTGTACTTCTGTTAATGGCAATTTAATGTAATTAAACACAGTTTTGTGAAAGTAATTCACTTCGTTCCTGGCCATGCTGAGACCAGCTGTTAGCTTTAAATATAATCATAATCATTATTATCGTCTCGTCTCGTCTTCCTCCGCTTATCCGGGTCCGGGTCGCGGGGGCAGCATCCCAACTAGGGAGCTCCAGGCCGTCCTCTCCCCGGCCTTGTCCACCAGCTCCTCCGGCAGGACCCCAAGGCGTTCCCGGACCAGATTGGAGATGTAACTTCTCCAACGTGTCCTGGGTCGACCCGGGGGCCTTCTGCCGGCAGGACATGCCCGAAACACCTCCCCAGGGAGGCGTCCAGGAGGCATCCTGACCAGATGCCCAAACCACCTCAACTGGCTCCTTTCGATCCGGAGGAGCAGCGGTTCTACTCCGAGTCCCTCCCGAATGTCCGAGCTCCTCACCCTATCTCTAAGGCTGAGCCCGGCCACCCTACGGAGGAAACTCATTTCGGCCGCTTGTATCCGCGATCTCGTTCTTTCGGTCATTACCCAAAGCTCATGACCATAGGTGAGGATTGGGACGTAGATCGACCGGTAAATCGAGAGCCTGGCTTTCTGGCTCAGCTCCCTCTTCCCCACGACAGATCGGCTCAGCGTCCGCATCACTGCAGACGCCGAACCAATCCGCCTGTCGATCTCCCGATCCCTCCTACCCTCACTCGTGAACAAGACCCCGAGATACTTAAACTCCTCCACTTGAGGTAGGACCTCTCCCCCGACCCGGAGGTGGCAAGCCACCCTTTTCCGGTCGAGAACCATGGTCTCAGATTTGGAGGTGCTGATCCTCATCCCAGCCGCTTCACATTCGGCCGCGAACCTACCCAGGAAGAGCTGAAGGTCAGAGCTGGATGAAGCTAGGAGGACCACATCATCCGCAAAAAGCAGAGACGAGATTCTCCTGCCACCAAACTCGACACACTCCACACCACGGCTGCGTCTAGAAATTCTGTCCATAAATGTGATGAACAGAACCGGTGACAAAGGGCAGCCCTGGCGGAGTCCAACCCTCACTGGGAACAGGTCCGACTTACTACCGGCTATGCGGACCAAACTCACGCTCCTCTGGTAAAGGGACTGAATGGCCCTTAACAGAAAGCCACCCACCCCATACTCCTGGAGCGTCCCCCACAGGGTGCCCCTGGGGACACGGTCATAAGCCTTCTCCAAATCCACAAAGCACATGTGGATTGGTTGGGCAAACTCCCATGCCCCCTCCATCACCCTTGCAAGGGTATAGAGCTGGTCCACAGTTCCACGGCCAGGACGAAAACCACATTGCTCCTCCTCTATCTGAGATTCAACTATCGATCGGACCCTCCTCTCCAGTACCTTGGAGTAGACCTTTCCAGGGAGGCTGAGGAGTGTGATCCCCCTATAGTTGGAACACACCCTCAGGTCACCCTTCTTAAAGATGGGGACCACCATCCCGGTCTGCCACTCCCTAGGAACTGCCCCCGATGACCACGCAATGTTGTAGAGACGTGTCAACCATGACAGCCCTACAACATCCATAGCCTTGAGATACCCAGGACGAACCTCATCCGCCCCCGGGGCTCCGCCGCTGTGTAGTTGTTTGACTACCTCAGCAACTTCTGCCCCCGAGATCGGACAGTCCATCCCCAGGCCTCCCAGCTCTGGTTCCTCCTCAGAATGCGCATTGGTGGGATTGAGGAGCTCCTCAAAGTATTCCTTCCACCGTCCGACTATAGCCTCAGTTGACGTCAGCAGCTCCCCATCCCCACTGTAAACAGTGTGAGCGAGTTGCTGCCTTCCTCTCCTGAGGCGCCGGACAGTTTGCCAGAACCTCTTTGGAGCCGATCGATAGTCTTTCTCCATGGCCTCACCAAACTCCTCCCACGCCCGAGATTTTGCCTCGGCAACTGCCACTGCTGCACCCCGCTTGGCTATCCGGTACCTGTCTGCTGCCTCCGGAGACCCACAGACCAGCCACGCCCTGTAGGCCTCCTTCTTCAGCCTGACGGCTCCCCGAACCTCTGGTGTCCACCAGCGGGTACGGGGGTTGCCACCACGACTGGCACCGGCCACCTTACGACCACAGCTAGCAACAGCCGCCTCGACAATCGCAGAGTGGAACAAGGCCCACTCGGACTCAATGTCCCCCACTGCTCTCGGGACGTGGTCAAAGCTCTGCCGGAGGTGGGAGTTGAAGACCGTCTTGACAGGTTCTTCTGCCAGGCGTTCCCAGCAGACCCTCACTATGCGTTTGGGTCTGCCAGGTCTACGCGGCATGTTCCCTTGCCATCTGATCCAACTCACCACCAGGTGGTGATCAGTTGACAGCTCCGCCCCTCTCTTCACTCGGGTGTCCAAAACATACGGTCGCGGGTCAGATGATACGACTACAAAATCTATCATCGACCTGTGACCTAGGCTGCCCTGGTACCAAGTGTACCGGTGGGCATCCTTATGTTCGAACATGGTGTTCGTTATGGCCAAACTGCGGCTTGCACAGAAGTCCAATAACAAAACACCGCTCGAGTTCTGATCAGGTGGGCCGTTCCTCCCAATCACACCCCTCCAGGTCAAGCTGTCATTGCCCACGTGAGCATTGAAGTCCCCCAGCAGGACAATGGAGTCCCCTGATGGAGCACTATCTAGCACTCGTCCCAGGGACTCCAAAAAGGGTGGGTACTCTGAACTGATATTTGGCCCATACGCACAAACAACAGTCAGGACCCGTTCCCCGACCCGAAGGCGCAAGGAAGCTACCCTCTTGTCCCCCGGGGTAAACCCCAACACACATTATTATTATTATTATAATTATTATAAATGTTATTATTATGATTATTATATGTCCTGTTACAAAAGTAAAATCTTGCTTTAGGCAAAAATGTTGTTGGTTCTTTATCTGTTTTTTAATCATTTTGTTTAGAGCAGACAAAGACTGTTCTTGTGTTCCTCAAGGGAGTCATATTATGCAAAAGTCACCTTTTGATCCCTTTTGTGCTGCCACGTGGATCTCTATTGCCAATAAACAGCCCAAATGTAAAAAAAAAAACTGTTTCTGTCTGTGTTTGGTTTTAGGAATTATGTGCTTAAAACAAGCAATTTGAAAAAAAATCCGCGTTTGTGACATCACAAATGGGAATTATTTTGAAACTTAAAGTGTCTGCTAAATACATAAATGTAAACATAAACATTCTGGAAAATTCCCATCTTTTCATATTTTTATGGTACAGTACATTTAGCAAAATGATAATTTCCATTAGGCTTGATTGGCTGCATGTTTGTGAATCATCTGGTAGCCTTACACGTTAATCAGTGTGTACACCTGAACACACCACTGACGTACATCCACAGTTGATCCTCCATTTGCTGACCCATTAGTTCATTTATTTTGCTTCCTGCTTTGTTTTGCAAACTCCAGCAGTCGATGAAAAGCTCATTTGCGGGACCATTTGATGTCATTGTGCCCTTGTGGAACACAGCGCTTCCATTCTTCTTTGGCAATTAACGCCGATCCATCTACGCTTGTTGACTTTGGCAGGCAGCGGCTGTCCTTGCAAGATTGTGCGTCAAGCTATCATCTGAGCGGTCCAGATCAAAACTCTCCTCAGACAATCTGTCCTGGTGGTGAGACCCTATAGCGGACCTGTTTCTCACACATAGATGCGCAATTTTTTTAAATTTGCTGGCAGAAACCAACATTTTTTCAGGGATGTGCTAAATGTTTCTTACAATAAAATAACAGATAAATAAATGCGTAGAAAATGTTTCATTTAATTGAAACTGGTTTCTAATGGATGGTTTCTTTTTAAGAGGAATGACAAACAAATTAGACAATTAGATGAGCCCACATGAGGGGACGTATCAAATTAAATCACTGTATCATTTTTGTTTTGCTCCTCACTAGATTAAGTTTTTGTTGTTTAAAGTGCTAATCAGGACATGAAACTTAGTTTGTTGCAGGGTACCAGTTCTGCAGCCATGCTGTTTTGTTACAATCTCAAGCTAAACTGCTAAACTAATCATCGCTGCAAAGAGATTCAAATCCACAACAGTTTTTCTTCTACAGCTTCTGTTTTTTTTTAATGAAGCTCAGCTCACTCCACCATCTGCTCGGCCTCAGAGTCAGCGTGAATGTCGTCATCTGTAGCCGCCCGTGAGATCCAGCCAGGTCATTCTGCAAATGAATGCCCAGAATTTGGTGAGATTGCGGCTCGTGTGTGCTGACGTGCAGCAGCAACACTCCCATTCCAAGGGTGGTGGTGAACACACAACAGACAAAATTGTTGCTTTGCTTCATGTCCAAAGCAATCCTGGTTAAAAACACTTGTTTGCTTGGAAGCTACTTCAAAGTTCCAGGTTGCATACAGATGTTTAGGTTTTAAACAAAAAAATGGCATTTTATTCTTCATTTCTTTTGGTTAATCTTTTAAAAATTAAAAGCCATGCAAGCTGGCTTGTGTTTTTGCATAGTTGCCCTTCCTCGTACAGAAGAATGAAAAATTCATGCCATGTTCTTTATTCTGATGCATTAGGGGCCTTTAAGTGATCGTAAACTCAGGCTACTATCAACTTCTACAGATCTGCTTTGTGTAACCATTTTTATCCTAGAAAGTGAATCAAACGCCCAGAGTACCGAGGTCAGATGTGTGCATTAATGGTGAGTAGCAAGACCCTAAAAGCAACTAAAACTATGGGATTAATACCTCTCTTTAACTGAAATCATGTTTTGTTGATCTGAGAGGATTAATTGTTGTTTTTCTTCTTATATCTCTGCCAAAATACTCTTTTCACTTGTTTGTTCTTCAAAGAGAGCAAGTAAAACACATCTGAATGCAAGAATAGACATTTAGAGTTTGAACCAAGGGGGAAATTCCACCTGCCAACGCTGAAGTGACAACATATATTTGTCAAAGTGTCTGAAACGTCATATCCCAACTTCCCCCTCTCTTTGTTTACTGGGAAACCTGGACGATGTCCCGACTGAAACATCTTTAGTTCACGTGGTTCTGACTGCCATATGCATCGCTAAGAAAACTATCCTCATTTACCCCCTCTGGAGGTGCTTGGGTTGCCTCGGGGGGTGGACTACTCGCGGTTGTGAGTGGGGCCCCTTGGGGGTCTTGGTGGTGGCCATGGGTCACTGCCTGGCAACTGCATTGTCCCTGAGCGGGTCTGGGTGGGGGCCTGGGGGCCTCGGAGTGTGGGGGTGGCCGGCCCCATGTTGGGATTTGGGCGGGGCCTTGGGGGTCGGGTCCTGACATGTATGCTGCCGGGAAGAAGACAGGAACATGCGGCAGTGCCTGGCCCGGGCTCAGGGGCCTCAGGTAGACCTGGGCTCCTCTGCTGTTCCATCGCAGGAGAGGGGGATGTCCAGGAGAGGGAGGACCCAAGCTTACCTGGATGTCCTATGTTGTATATTTTCTGTAAGTTGTGCAAATGCAGGGATGGGCATAGATATTCTGCTGGGGTGGGGCTGGGTTGGTGCCCTCGGACTCCGCGAGGCTCTGTGATGCTGCTGCTTTGAGAGTGGGGTCTCCATGCCTTGGGTGGCATTTTGACAACAGAGGCCAGTGGGGGAGCTGGCTCCCTGGATGGCTTAAGTCCAACCAGTCATTCCTCCCCATCCCCACACATTTTTCTCTTCCTGCTCCCTCACATAATCACACAAACATGTACATAGGGCCTTGGAGGGTGGACAAGTCAGGGGGTTTGGGTATGGACCCCATTTCCGCATTCCTGTTGCAAACTGCCCCCAATTTTATTTGCACCTTAAACACTTCCACCAATGACATTCCACGCAAACACACACTTAGGGCCTTGGGAGTGAGCACATTCAACGGCATTTGACAGGGGGATTTTTCAACCTCATCCCGAGTGCCGGTGCCCACTTCCAATTTTAATCTGCGCTTAGACACTAAGGGCTGTGGGTGCAAGTGGGGTAGTGTGGTGGCATCAGCTGGCATAGGCCAGATGATGCCCGCACTGCCCGCTCACCACAGCCATGGAATACACCTCATCAACACGCACTAACACTATATTGGAGCAGGCCATCGACATACTGGACAATTCATTTCCATAGGCTCCAATAACATGTTTTTGAGGCTAAATGGGAGTTGGCCACCACCGCCATTTTGACCGTGTCACAGGTTCCATCAAGCCCAGACAATTCCACAAAAGGGAAGAGAGGTGGAGCTGAGGGTGTGGCTGTAAGGCTGGGATCAACTGACGACACCCGGTCGAACTAGCTACAAGCTAACCTGAAGCTAACCCAAAGCTAACGCGGAGGTGGGAGGTAAGCTAACGGAGGTAGCAACCTAGCTACAACCGGAGTTAACTGTGCACAACACCAGAGCTTCTGAGTCAGAGATACACTGGGCTGACCGCTGGGTAAAACCGGGTGGAACACAGAGGTCTCCCGAAAACTGCTGAAAGCCGGCAGCCCGCGCAGCAGACAGAAGCCGCAATCAGACAGAGATGCGCCAAGCTGCGGGGAGGGGAGAACCACAAGCCGGCAGCCCGCGCAGCAGATGTAGGCCGCGATCAGACGGAGATGCGCCGATCTGCGGGGAGGGGAGAAACGGGTGGAAAACATCGGTCTCCCGAGAGCTCCACAAGCCGATAGTCGGAACCCAGCTCCACCAACATGTTATATTTCAACCCATTTTGTAAAGTGCAGCATTATGTTAAATGCACTGGGTTTTACCCCATTACATTTAAATTTCATGGTTAAACAGTACATGTTAAAATCTAAGCTCAGCTCGGCAGTAACCTAAAATACATAAATATAATTTTACTTACCGAAAAAAATGAAGTGGAGACTCCTTGGACGCTCTACTAGTGCAATTAATGCCACAGCAAGTCATTTTGTCCAACAATTGCACAAATAATATCCAAAAAGGAACACACAAACACAGAAACTCAAAATCCCGGAGCAGTTTCCAAGCCAGACCGAGGCTCTACTGAGGCCTTTCCACGGAGCTAGCTCTGTGGTCACGTGGGTCGGATGCTGATTAATTATACAGAATTTTAGGCTTTTAATACACTTAAACAGAAGAGTGAGAAAAAAATTCACCCCCCTCAGAGTTGTCATGAGTGTAAACTAGATCATTTAAACCAAAAACATGTTTTGGTACCAGGCTGTAAACATGTTTATTTCTGCTGTGAAATTGGTATTTTTAACATGGGAGTCAATGAGGATTTGCTCGCTTCTGACACCAGCCCCCAGCAGATGAGGGTGGAACTGCAATTTTTGGTACTTCCGGGTTGGCCTCAATTTTTGAGCCGCATTGTGGGGGCTTGGAGCAGGCGGAGGGAGACTAGGAGTCTTAGCACACCACTGTTGTCACTTGGCTTCCCGGGACTGGAGGCTAGGAGGGAGATCTGGTTGTCTGGTTGTGGTCTGGGGTGGTGGGTTGCTTTGCTCAGTGTTGGGCGGGGGAGCCTGCTCATCAGTTCCCCAGCAAAAAGGGTTGAACTCTGGGAACCGGTAATGGTTGTACCCCATGTGCAACAGTACTGG